>NW_024081763.1:64130-122534 GCF_003009895.1 Hyaena hyaena | reverse complement strand
TTTTTTTTAATGTTTTATTTATTTCTAGGAGAGAGAGAGAGAGAGACAGCGTGAGCAGGGGAGGGTCAGAGAGAGAGGGAGTCACAGACTGAAACAGGCTCCAGGCTCTGAGCTGGCAGTCAGCACAGCCGACGTGGGGCTCGAACCCACGAACCACAAGATCATGACCTAAGCGAAAGTCGGACGCTTAACCGACTAAGCCACCCAGGCGCCCCAAACCATGGTTATTCTTTACGTGTTTGTGGTCTATCTCCCCAGTAACACTTCAGGTTTCCTGAGACTGGCTTCTCACCGGAGTCCCTCACTGCCCTTCACCCAGCACCCAGCAGAGCCCACTGTCGGCTCATTCTTTGTCGAATAAATGAATAAACGAAGCAAGGTGCACATGTGCTCTGAGAGCCTGGGGGGCCTTGACTGTTCCATTAGCCGCACCAGTGATTCCATGTCCTTCCCTTCCTTCCTCTGAAGCTTTGTGAGCCTGAACCCTCCCGCGTGGTTCTTTCCAAGGTCGTGAGTCTAACTGGGTTTCATGCCCCTGAATCTCAATTGCAAGAGTTCAATGGACCCAGAAAAGACGAGGTAAGAGCTGTTAATAACAACGTTACCATGTTGCTTCCTGGGGGCTCCGTGCTGTGCCCTCCATCACTCCGGGACTGTGTGACATTGGTGCAGGCTGCTCTCAGGACCCCAAGCCCTGACAAGAGCGGTGCCAGCCAGAAGGCAGAGCACAGAACTGCATGAGGATCCAGGCAAGGGCAGTGCAGGGAGAGAGAGACCCTGAGCCCACCCACGGTCACTCCAGCGCTGGCTGCCACCCCTGGTGTCCACTGCCCCCCTGTGGAACTCACTCTACCCCAAAGGCTATTGGTACCATCAGCCGCCCTTTGTCCCTGATGTTCCTTCCATCCAATCACCTGCATCCAGCCAAACACTATACCAACTTCTTCCCTCTAGGTCTGGCTTGAGACTCATGTTCTAGAATATTCTCACACCCAGTGTCTCCTTCTGACAGGCTGTCAGTCATGGATTGACTGCCTCCTGACTCATGTCTGAGCCTCCTCTCCCACCAAGATTGACCCACGTTCTAGAATATTCTCACACCCAATGTCTCCCTCTGGCAGGCTGTCCGTCATGGATGGACCACCTCCTGACTCATGTCTGAGCCTCCTCTCCCAGCAAGATTGACCCACATTCTAGAACATTCTCACACCCAGTATCTTCCTCCAACAAGCTGTCCGTCATGGATGGACCACCTCCTGATTCATGTCTGAGCTTCCTCTCCCAGCAAGATTGACCCACATTCTACAACATTCTCATACCCAGTGTCTCCCTCTGGCAGGCTGCCCGTCATGGATTGACCACCTCCTAACTGATGTCTCAGCCTCCTCTCCCAGCAGGATTGGAGGCCTGTGCACCCTTCATAGCACAGAACACCCCAAAGAGCACCAGGCCGCGAGGGCTTCGTGCTCACGCACGGGCATCCTTCATACTCACATCATGTCCTCCGACTCCCATCCGCTGAATAATTCTCACCAGGAGTGAGTCACCCCTCACCGAGGCTCCATGTCCTGTCTGCAGTGGATTTGCTGCTGCAGCTCAGTGATGAATATGGAAAAGCCTCGGCCTCGGGCCTAATGAGCAGTAAGAGACAGAGACTTCAAGCTGCACTTTGGAGAAATGAATTAGCACTTAAAGGCATATTAATCTATTCTGCGCCTCTCCTCTGGCCCCACAATGACGTCAGGAGCTCTGATCTGCAGTGGCTTGAGACCCTTCTTTCAACCTTCAGCGTAAATCCGTAAATCGGAGGGCTATAAGCCTCCCTCTGGGGAATGAAAGGAAATGCAATCCAAAGACTTTTTTTTTTTTTTTTTTTTTTACAAATAGTTTATTGTCAAATTAGTTTCCACATAACACTCAGTGCTCATCCCCACAAATGCCCTCCTCCTCAGCATCCCTCCTCATCAGGGAAATACAAACCAAAACCACACTGAGATACCACCTCACGCCGGTCAGAGTGGCTAAAATGAGCAAATCAGAGAACTCTAGATGCTGGCGAGGATGTGGAGAAACGGGCACCCTCCTACACTGCTGGTGGGAATGTAAACTGGTGCAGCCCCTCTGGAAAACAGTGTGAAGGTTCCTAAGGAAACTAACAATAGAACTCCCCTAGGACCCAGCAATAGCACTGCTGGGAATTTACCCGAGGGATACAGAAATGCTGATGCATAGGAGCACATGGACCCCAATGTTCATAGCAGCACTCTCCACAATAGCCAAAACATGGAAAGAGCCTAAGTGTCCATCAACAGATGAATGGATCAAGAAGATGTGGTTTATCTATACCATGGAATACTACATGGCAATGAGAAACAATGAAATCTGGCCTGTGTAGCAACATGGATGGACCTTGAGGGTGTTATGCTGAGCAAAGTAAGTCAGGCAGAGAAGGACAAATATCATATGCAATCCAAAGACTTTTGCAGGAACCCCTGAAAATGGGAAATTCCTGAATTACACATAAGGAAGAAGCGACATGGCCCTCCTGTGCCCTACTCCTTCAGGAGCCAGATCTTTTCAAAGGGAAGGCCAAGAAGCTGGTATTGTTTGAAGAAAATCATCTCCTAATTAGCTTTTACTGAAAACAAAGAGAGACGACCATGCAAACACACAATTTATTTTCCGCCAAGACCACTTTCCCAGGGAAGCCGCCCAGGGAACACCAGCCCCTCTCCCAATTGCTCCCTCCCGTGACGGGGGACCCATCGCCGTGTCCTGCTTCATGTGACTTCTGCCCCTTGGCTCATGCCGCCTGAGGGTGAGCCAGTTGTGGGAAGATAGGAAACAGGCATGATTCTCTGCTGCACCATCCCCTCCGGCCAGATGCCCCAGGGCCCAGGGTCAGCACAGCCACTCCTCAGAGGACAGGTTTCCCAAGGACACATCTTAAGGATGACAACAGCGATCGTATTGTGTCTATGGCTCATCATGCTCTTATTTTTATTTGTTTGGTTTGGGGGTTTGTTGTTATTGTTGTTTTTTTTGTTTTTTTGTTTTTTTGTTTGTTTTATTTTAGGGAAGGGTTGTATGTTTTTGTTTTGGGGGAGGTTTTTGTTTTGGGAGAGAGAGAGCAGGTGGGGGAAAAGGCAGAGAGAGAGAAAGAATCTCCATGTTGAGCACAGAGCCCAACGTGGGGCTCGATCTCATCACCTTGAGATCATGACCTGAGCTGAAATCAAGAGTCAGATGCTCAATCGACTGAGCCCCCCAGGTGCCCCTCATCATGCTTTTAACATATGTTAGCTTTCCAATATCCAGCTGTCATATTCAATAAAACAAAACCATTTGCTTAATGGGAACTGCGAAGTAGGCCCACAGCGAATCGTCAATGATTCGAGGCATTTTGCCCAAATCTTCACACGGAGCTGTGGCCATTTTTCCCTGTTTCTCATGCCCAGTTTCAGGATGAGTGGAATCTTGGTCACTGGCTGGCTCTGCTCCCAGCCCACCCCGAGATCCAAAAGCCATTTTTTTCAGAGGCCCTTCTCTATTCGGGGCATTCTAAAGTTCAGGGTTAACACTGCCTTGAGATAAATGTCTTCAGACTCTCTGTTCCTGGCAAGCTGAACTTTAAAATTCCTGAGACTGATGCTTCCCCTAAAATAGCTTCACAGGGCTACTGCTGGAGACAGAAGGAACCCAAACCCCCAGGTAAGGTCCCTACCACAGCCCCGCCCCTGGGTCCGGTGGCCATTGGCTGTCGTCGCTCAGGCTTGCGGGCACAAGGAGAGAACAGCACGAGAGAAGAGATGAGACAGGACCCATCAATGAGAGGCAGTGGTTTCCAGTGGTTTCTTGCTGGAAGACGGAGGCAGTGCTGACTCAGAACCAGAAGGGAGGGGACCCTGAATCCAAAGGGGCAGAAACTGCCTCCCCTGCCTTCATCCCCCTCATCAGAGGCAGGAGACAGGGACACAGGCAGGGACTGCAAAGCTTCCACCACGGACATGAAAGTTTGGGTCGCTTCGCGAACCACCTCCTGGTCCCGCCCAGTGTGTTGCCTCTTTTGCAGGACCCGTGAGATGTGTGGGGGCTCCCCTGCCCTCCCCGCCCTCCCCCTACAACACAACCACCCCACCCTCCCCACCCTCCCCCTACAACACAACCACTCCGCCCTCTCCCGCCTTCCCCCTACAACATAAGCACCCCGCCAAGCAGAAGAAAATGTGGGTGCATTGCCAGGAGCAGCCTAGGTTGTCTATTTGCACAAGAGCCTCAAATAAGGGCTATTCTCCTTGAATAAGCAGTGAATTAGCAAATGTCTTCCTCTCTCATAAACATTTGCTGAAAACAGCCACTGGGTGATTGCATGAAGGACGCAGAACAGCTATTTTTAACTAACAAATGAGAACAACAGCATCTAATTTTGGAGTCCTGCTCTGTCTCGGTGCCAAGAGCTGGCTCTCTGGACGGGAGGAGAATGCAGAGGGGAAGTCCAGCCCCGCCTGGCCCCCACACGTTCTCCAAGAGACGGCCAGTCTTGAGGCACGGGCCTGGGGCCACTTGTCCCCTTGATCAATGGCACAGGGCGGTTGAAGGATGCCCCCGGCCACCTCTGTCCCCAGATGATGAGGAAGGGGACATGTGCATGTTGGAGGGACACCCACATGCAGACACTCAAGGCATCAACAGAAGGGACCCTGCGGGGGGAGAAGGGGAAGGGCCAGGAGACCAAACTTCCTGGAAGAAAATTAGCAACAAGCAGACATGAGGAGAAAACAGGCTTTCAACATGCTTTAAAAGAATGATCTGATATCACTTTAAAAATATAAATAGCGCTGAAAATAATGAAACCTGTTATCCCCCAGGGACAAATCCCCACATTAGGGGTTGTCCCAGGAGCACCATTAATATGCACTTTGCAGCCGCAGAGAAATGTCTGGCTTCCTTCCGGCTGAGCGAAGGCTTTCTTCTTGAGGGAGGGAGAAGACTCAGCCACGGCCACTTGGCATGTCCACTGAGCAACAGAGAGCACGAAATAGAAGGAACTAAGGTCTAGGGGAGAAAGGAAAACATTGTCCAGCCTGACCCGCTCGCTAGGTCTCTCTCAGATCATTTTAGACCACCTGCGTACCACAGGCTACGCGATCTGCTAGTGGATCCGGAAGAGAAACAGAAACAGACAGAGAGGCTGGAGAGAAACAGACACGGAGAGGCTGGAGAACGGTATCTGAGCGATAGATGCGGGGAACGTGGCAGCACAGCGCTCTGTGGGTCTCTGGAATTTCTGCGCGTGCCTTCCTTCCGGGATGTCTGCTCAAGGGGGGTGAACAGCCCCCAGTAATTGAGGCAGGCCAACTCCAGAGCAAAGGCCGGGCGCCCTTACCGCCCAGCATCCAGAGATGCGGGGTCCCGAGCTCAGCACCGCCCCCTGTAACACAACCCCATGTCGCGGGCCCTGTGGAATCCGGCTGGGGACAATGCAAAGGCACTGGGGCTCTGATGATTGCTCTCAGCCTGAGAAACAAACTGCTTTTTTAACTAATCCAGGACTTCCACGTGCCGCCCCAGCATCTAGGACATGGCGACAAGATGACAGCTTGCAGGCCAGACAAAATTTGGACCGCCCAACGTTCTCGCTGCTGAACGTGGACAACTGTGGCTGACAGCCTGGGGGAATGTGATCTCAGGCGTGTACGTGATACCGTGAGATAAAAGATGCTTCAGGCAGGGGCTTCCGGTCCCCTCCTTAAAAATCTGCTTCCTCTTCTTTCTATAGAAATAGGACCGGGCGTGTGGCTACCCAACACAAACACTGCATTTCCCCAGCTCCCCGTGTAGGTAAGTGTGCTCTCTGCGTTCCAGAGGAGGAGCGTGAGCCCAGCACTGAGGGCAGCTGCTGGGAGGGCTGGTGGTCCACGTGCCCCTTCTCCAGCCTCCTCCCCCATCCTTCTGCCTGGAGCACGGATGTGGGCGCTGCTGCTGCATCCTGGCCCAGGGGCCCGGCGGCGTGCTGGGCAGAGCCCAGGTGTCTGATGCCACGACGCGTCGTACCTGGCCTGCACTTACTCATGAGATAGAAATAAATCTTGTTCAAGAGCCTGTCATTTGGGGCTTTCTGTTATTAGCAGCAGAATCATCCCTGGCTGGTGCAGAACTCAGGGCCAGAAGTGGGGTGCTGACACAGAAAAGCCCCAAAACATGGAGCCAGTTGCAGGGGCCATTCAGGCTTGTCCTGGCCAGACCGAGACACAGGCGATGACTTCCGGGGCCACCTGTACCCGCACCATCTCCCTCCTCACAGGGTCAGCGCATCCCCACCAGATTTCTTTCAGAAGCAATTTTGAGAAGAGAGGCTCTCAGGCTCCTACTGCTGCTTTGAAAGGATTCAAAAGTGAAGGAATCTAGAAACACCTTTCCTAAGCGTTTGGCACGCGGCCTGAGCCTCGATGGGGGGACGTGAGGTATCAGTCCCACTCGTGGCTGTCAGAGCCCCCAAGGTAATGGAACAGGGGGCCCACGCCTGACACCAGGTGGGCACACGACGGCACGATTGGCCAGCTCTGTCCCAACCATCTTTCCCATAGGACGCAAAATAGCGGATTCGTGACCAGAGGAAAACCCTGGGATCTAAGAGTGGGTGTATTCAGGTGACATCAGAGCGGGGACATCGTGGTGGTGCCCGTTTTATCACCCACCCACTCATGAACGCAATGCCACGTGCCGTCTGAATCTGGTCATTTGTTCGCTCGCTCGCTAACACACTCTTCCTGAGCACCCACGGCGGGCAGTCCCCACTACACACAGGGAGCGAGCAGATGAGTTTAGAAGGATTCACACCCTGAGCCTGGGGACAGGATCTAGTTAGCTCCAGGCTCCCACAGGGCCAAAACGCAAACCCGAATATTTGGAGATAATCACTCACATTGACCAAACAGGGATGGCGGTGAGGGTGAATCCTAGTGAATTCGTGAGGGAGATTTCTGGACATTACAGTTCAGACTGAGTCCTGTTCTGTGATGACCATCACAACACACCATTTCTCAAAACAAACCCATGTCTGTGCTCTGCTGGTCAGACCGACACTCCTATTAGATACCTTAAAACCTAATCATTCCCGGGGCGCCTGGGTGGCTTAGTCGGTTAAGCATCCAATTTCACTTAGGTCATGATCTCACGGTTCGTGGGTTCGGGCCCCGCGTCGGGCTCTGTGCTGACTGCCAGCTCAGAGCCTGGAGCCTGTTTCAGTCTGTGACTCCCTCTTTCTCTGACCCTCCCCTGTTCATGCTGTCTCTCTATCTCTCCTAGAAGTAAATAAAAACATTAAAAAAAATTTAAAAAAAAACGTAATCATTCCCACACGTCTGCCTGCTGACAGTGAATCACCAGTGGTGTGTCTGTGTGATTCTACATTTGCAGTTTTATTATATTCCAGCTGTGGATGCTTTCGGCTGCAGGTAGGAGACAAAGTTCACCAACTGCCATTTAAAGATAGAGATTTCGGGGCGCCTGGGTGGCTCAATCGGTTAAGCATCTGATTTCGGCTCAGGTCATGATCTCACAGTTTGTGAGGTCAAGCCCCACATCGGGCTCTGTGTTGACGGCTCAGAGCCTGGAGCCTGTTTCAGATTCTGTGTCTCCCTCTCTCTCTGCCCCTCCTCTGCTCTCACTCTGTCTCTCTCTCTCTCTCAAAGATAAATAAACATTAAAATAAATTTAAAGATAGAGGTTTTGGGGAGCCTGCGTGGCTCAGTTGGTTAAGCGTCTGACTTCAGCTCAGGTCATGATCTCACGGTTTGTGGGTTCAAGTTCCACATCAGGCTCTGTGCTGGCAGGGGAGCCTGGAACCTGCTTCGGATTCTGTGTCTCCCTCTCCCACCCACGTTCTGTCTCTCTCTCTCAAAAATAAATAAACATTAAAAATAATTAGAAATAAAGTAAAGATAGAGGCTTCTGGTGAGGTTTGATCAGGCCGTGGAGGAGCCCATGCGCCCATGCCAACCCCTGGCTTTGACAATGAACTTGTCGTTACATGAAATCATACACAGAAGACGTGGGAACTTGCTGCACTATCTTGGCAACTTCTTGCAATTCTTAAACTATTTTGAAATAAACAATATTTTTTAAGAGACCCAGAGGTTTGTTAGGGCCTGAAATCAGAGACCCAGAGCCTGCCTGCTGTGCCTGCGGGTTCGGTGGCTGCAGCGCTGTCGTGACCCAGGCCCCTTTCACCGTCTCTGTCTCCACCCTTGACCCACCAGCTTTCCTCCCAGGGCCTCACGGTTGCTGGCTGGGGTCAGGGCTGCAGTCTTCCTGCCCGTGCGGCGGCCGAGAAGGGTGAAGGGAAGAACCACACACGCCACTTCTATCGGGAAAGCAAAGTTTTGAAACTATGCCTACAGGGCGCCTGGGGGTCTCCATCCATTAAGTGTCTGACTCTTAGTTTTGGCTCAGGTCATGATCTCACAGTTCGCAGGTTCAAGCCTGGCGTCGGGCTCTGTGCTCACACTGTGGAGCCTGCTTGGGATTCTCTCTCTCCCCCTCTCTCTACCCCTCCCCTGCTCATGCATTCTCTCTCTCTCTCAAAAAAAATAAATAAACTTAAAAAAAGTTTATGTGCTCACAAGCCAACACTTCTCCCTTCAACGTGTGGAGCCTTATTCTACTCCCCTTGACCATGGGCCAGACTTAGCACTCACTTTTTTTTTTTTTTTTTTTTACAAATAGTTTATTGTCAAGCACTCACTTTAAATGAACAGAGTACAGCAGGGCAGGGTGGCTGTGGAGACAGACTTAACTGCCCCAGTGGCCCTCCCTCTTAGTATGCAGGGCTGAGTACGACCCCAAGCCCCGCGTGGGCAGGGCCTTCGCCTCGTTTCCAACCAACAGAACACGGCACAGGTGAGCCGACGTCACTTTGGTGGTTGTGTCACAGAAAGTGCGTTGGAATCTTAACTTCCATCTTGCTGGATGACTCTCGCTGACTGATTAAGTGGCCGTGTTGGAGAAGCCCACCTGGGAAGGAATGGAGGGCCGCCTCCAGCCACAGCCAGCACCAGCTCGCTAGCCAAGGATGGAGAAGGAGGCTCGCCAGCCAAGAGAACACACCACCTTGGAAGTGGACCCTCCGGCCCCAGTCAAGTCTTCAGATGACCACAGCCCCGGCCACAGTTTGACTGAAACCTCTTAGATGACCCCAAGCCAGAACCACCCAAGTAATCCACTCTCCAACTCCTCCCTCACAGGAACTCTAAGAAAATTCTATTCACAATCCATTGAGCCACCATTGTTTTGGGTGATTTGTTACACACGATAGATAACCAATACAAGTCCCAACACAAGTCCCGGGGGCCAGAACTACATCGCAGGCCCACAGTCACTTGGCAAAGAGGAATGGGATCACAATGGCTGGCTGAGGCCAGTAATGATCCTTCCCCCGGGACCCATCATCCCTGAGATCAACAATCTTCACACATTACAGACTGAGGTTTGATAAAGCAGGGAGGAAGTGGAGAAGGAGAGCCTTTGATGAGCAGTAACGTTGCACCTGACACACATGAATGATACCTTAAGGGTTAAAGATACAGGTTTGGCGACAAATTCACCCAATAAATATGAAAAAATAAAAAATACATAACAAATCCAGGAAGAAGACAGACCTAAAACCAACAAATAAACAAGAAAAACCTGAGATACTAAGTAGAACCATGCTCTTTCCATCGGTGCACCGAGGAAATATATTCACCTGGAATTAACAACATAATTTTGGTATCTCATCCAGCTTACTAAAATGTGATCCCATCGTAACAGAATGTCTCAGTTGTTGGAAATGACTAGACCTATGTTTTACTATGACTAATTTGGGAACCCCAAAAAAGGAGAGGTTAAAGGAAGGTCGGTATCTGCAGAGAGGCATGTGGGGCAGCGGTCTGGTGGGTCTCTCCCTCTCTGCTCAAGCCATTTGGTGAAGAGCATGAAATAACACATAAAAATCCTCATTTGCAACGATTCCATGAGACATTATAGCACGTGAGTTTCAGTGACAAAAGAACACCGAGCACAGGTGAAGGAGGTTTTTATACAACAATCTTGGTGGCCAAGGCCATGAAACAATTAATGGGGAAGGGTTTCTCTTTCTGAAGTCCTAGGTGGGGGTGGGGGGCTAGTGTGATGGACAGGGTAGGGGCGAGAGACCCAGAATCTCAGTCCAATCAGGCTTGAAGGCTGCATCTTGGAGCTGTTCAGCCGAAAGGGTCCCTGCATCTGTGAGCAAGACCGCAAAGTCACAGCCAATGTCAATGAAGAATGTACTTCCAGGAACCTTTATTAAAATTCGCTGCCACGTCTCCTTCCTGCCTCACCCAAATCCCCGCGGATGTGAACATGCCCTGAATTCCTGTTGGCTACCGGCTCCTCAACTTTCCCGGGCTTAAAGCACATGCACCAAACGCAAGCCACACAAATGCTTCCTTGAAGGGTAAGGATACGAGTCTAGCCACAAATTCACCAAATAACCACAGCGTGGACTCCTGAGCATGTTTATCAAACCTTCTTTATGAAAAAACTCTGATTTCCAAAGCCACATCAGGCAAATTATTTGATAATGAAAATGAACTTTCAAGAGCTGATCATATGGTATATTTTAAAAGGCAACTGTTTTAAAGGGAGGAATATAAAAATCTGCCAATAGCATACAGATATTTTTAAATGTTCATTTATTTGTTTTTGAGAGAGACAGAGTACAAGCAGGGGAGGGGCAGAGAGACAGGGAGACACAAAATCCGAAGCAGACTCCAGGCTCCGAGCTGTCAGCACAGAGCCCGACGCAGGGCTCAAAACCACGAACTATGAGATCATGACCTGAGCCGAAGTCACTTAATCGACTGAGCCCCCAGGTGCCCTACAGGACAGATTTATCAGGAAAAATTATCAAAGAACTTGCTGCTAAGTTTCCTGCTAATTCTGACCCCTTATTCCTAAGAGAAACGAACAGTTGGGGGCACATTTTCAGTAAAGTCTTTCTTTTGGAAAAGTAATTTTGCAGGAGAGTTTGTATTCATTTTAAGCTGCTGCACAGTAGCCAGAGATGGTCCTAAAACAAATGTGAAGAACTTTCAGGGTAGTTCGCTGGGGGCAGCAAGCAATGCCTTTCATAATTACCAACAGCAGCCCTGCTAAACCAGCGAAGACTGTTTCGGTGCAGAAATGTCAGGCTGTGAAAATCTCCAGCTCCCAGAACAAGGGGATGGAATATTTCCTTAATGCTTTTATCAGCTCTAATTAATAATAGTGCTTGGCCTCAGTGATTTAGAGTCTTAACACATGACAAGCCTTCATTAGGCAGGAAGGTCACAGTGCTCCTCTCTCAGGCAGCCTGACTGTACCAAGCCGATCGGAGCTGAAGTCAGAGAGAGACCCGGCATGCTCTGGAGATGCCCCTGCAACACAGGACCACATTTCATCCCCGGGGCACCCATGCTGCTGACCGCCCGAACTCCTGCGGCTGAGCTCACCTGCTGCTCATTCAAACGAGTCCCAGCGGCCCTCGCACAAAGAAAACTCGTCTTCACAGAAAGGACCCGAATCGCCACTGGACACATCCAGAGCAAGACATGGAAAGGCGCTTGGGTCTTCCAGGAGGCCAGAGGAGGCAGGTGTGTGAGACCCCACATCCGGAGTTTGGAAGCTCCTCCGAGCAGGAGTAAGTGTCACTTGACTATGTCTTAAGACATTGACAAGCTTTATGAGTCACTTTTTTTTTTTTTTAAATAGTTTTTTGTTTATTTTTGAAACAGAGACAGAGCATGAGCAGGGGAGGAGCAGAGAGAGAGGGAGACACAGAATCTGAAGCAGGCTCCAGGCTCTGAGCTGTCAGCACAGATCCCGACGCGGGGCTCAAACCCACAAACTGTGAGATCATGACCTGAGCCGAAGTCGGACGCTCAATCGACTGAGCCACCCAGGCTCCCCAATGAGTCACTTTTTAAAACATAAGTTTATGGGGTACCTGAATGACACAGTCCATTAAGCATCCGATTCTTGCTTTTGATTCAGGTCATGGTCTCATACTTTGTGGATTCAAGCCCTGTGTTGGGCTTTGCGCTGACAGTGTGGAGCCTGTTTGGGATTCTCTCTCTCTCTCTCTCTCTCTCTCTCTCTCTCTGTCTCCACCGCTCTGCCTCTCTCTCTACCTCTCCCCTGCTCATGCTTTCTCCCGGGCTCTCTTCCTGCCCTCCCTGAGCTCTCTCTCTCTTTCTCTCTCTGCCCCACCCCTGATTGCATGTGCCTTCTCTCTCCCTCTCTCTCAAAATAAATAAATAAAGTTTTTAAAAATAAAAAAAAAAACATACATTTAAGTGCTGCCAGTTTTCAGGGACCTCTGCTAACGCTGAGGAAGAGAAGTGCACATAATACAAAACAGCAGGTGTAACAGGTTGCTTGTACTGGGCCTGGGAACACGATTTACACTTGCATTGGAACGAGAGCCAGGCCCACACCCTAAGAAGGTTCCACGCTTCTGGCAAATGGTGAGAGTCCTGGGTGAGGAAGACGGCCCACAGGGCCGACAGTCCCCTCTCTAGCTGGACAGCTCAGACAGCTAGCACCGCAGGGACACCATGGGGCTGACCAGTCATGAGCCGACCCAGAGGGCTGAGCCTGGAGGAGGAGCGGACGCGGCGGCACGCGGGAAAGACGCTGCCGGTTTGCACGCAAGGCCTATGCGCACATCTGCCGTGCATCGGGGTGGGCCTTCGTAGCCCCACCGCCCGAGAAATGCTCGCATCCCCCCTTCACCTTTGCCAAGGCACCTGCTCAGAGCACTCGCCTTGGTCAAAATGCAGCGTATAAAGACCCTACCTCCAGGCGTCCGCCCAGGACAGGACCTCATCCCACAACACATGCGGACGCCATTCTCTGGCCTTTGACACCTTCCTCGTGGATCTGCTGGAAGGGCGGGAACTATTTTCGGAGAGTGCAGAGATGTTGGTTTGCCCGAGTTTATTCTTCAGGTTCAGAGGGAAGGATGCTCTTGTCCAGGGAACAGCTCAGCCCACCGGGGGGAGGGTTTGCTGTGAAATGATGGGCGCCAGAGTCAAACGTCGATGTGCAGCTGGAGCCTTCTAGGTCTCACGGCCAAGTTCAGGAGACAGCGGCCACATGTGTGTGCTCATTCACACTCCACATGTGCACAAGCACACACGTGTGTGCACATGCATACACATATTCACATACATGTGCACTCTCATGCATGCACTCATGTATACATGCTCACACATATGCACTCATTCACGTGTACACAATCACACATACACATACATGCATACATACCTCAGACCCCACCCATGCACATAGTCGTGCACGCACACACTCACATGTGTGCACACGTATGCACACACGTGCACAAACATGCATATATACCTCACACCACACCCGCGCACACAGACGTGCACACACACATGCATCCACATGTGCACAATCACACACATGCATGCACACACATACCCAAACATGCATATATACCTCATACCACACCCGCGCACACAGACGTGCACACACACATGCATCCACATGTGCACAATCACACACATGCATGCACACACATACCCAAACATGCATATATACCTCATACCACACCCGCGCACACAGTCATGCATGCACACACTCACACGCATGCACACAGGAGTGCACAAACACACACACACGCACACATATACACATGCACACACTCACACACACACGCCCACACACTCTCCATGCCCCGTACCTTTGACCTCACCTCTCCTGTGGTCACCACACACTAGTCACACTAGCTGCGTGTCTTCCTTCAAACCACAGGAGTGTGTCCACCGAGGGCCTTTGCACGAGCTTCTCCCCACTTCTGTCAGGAGTTGGTTTCGGCGAGTCCTTCTCTGACCCTGAGAGGATCCACATGGAGCCCTCGCCCCTCCTCCACTCTTACAACCCCACGTGCGTGCGCTGCACTAACGTGCCCCCCCCCGTGAGAACGCAAGCCCCTTGTGAACTGCACCCACCCCAGCATGAGACCCGCTGTGGCTTCGGTTCCCACAGTGCCCGGTGGCCCCAAATCCACACCCGGTGCCTTGGGACCCTGTAAACGCCCCTTCCAGCAGCTCTGCCAGCAGGGGGCGCTGGAGGGCCCTCGGGGGTCTGTCCGGTTCCGCTGGGTCTTGCCCTGACCCAGGCCCGCGGGGCTCCCCGGGAGGCCAACGCCCCGCACTGAGCCCCGCACAGCGCCTCCCCTGGGCCTCTGCAGCGCCCGGCGTGTGCTCTCCTGCCTGCCGTCCACCCCGCAGCCCCAGGCGGCGTCCGCCCACGAGCGAGCCTCTGTCACCCCCCAGCAAGGCCGGCATCTCGGGGGGGGCCTCGTCCGCGTGCGGCCCTTCCTCGGCCTCTGCCCGGGGCACCGGGCGCCCTGTGCCCGCCGCCTTAGGTCGCCTGCAGCTGGCCCGCCCCTGCGGCTGCCTAGTATGGTTTTCAGTTTATTTATTAATGGGGGGGGGGGCGCAGGGGAGGGGCAGAGAGAGGGGGAGACACAGGATCTGAAACAGCCCCAGGCTCCGAGCTGTCAGCACAGAGCCCGACGCGGGGCTCGAACCCACGAACCGCGGGATCATGACCTGAGCCGAAGTCGGAGGCTCAACCGACTGAGCCGCCCAGGCGATATTTGTAATCGTGGTAAAACTTACATAACATGAGATTTACCATCTTAATCCTTTTTAACTAATAAAGTAGTTTTAACTACATTTATGTATATTTACATTGTCGTGCAAGCAATCTCCAAAACGCTTTCACCGTCGTCCCTAGCTGCACTCTGTGCCCATGACAGACTCACTGCCTGTGCCCCTCCCCAGAGACCTGGCAGCCACGGGTCTGCTTTCGTCTCTATGAATTTGGCTCCCCTGGGAAGCCAATATAACGGATTCATACAGCATTTGCCTTTTTATGACTGGCTTACTTCTAGCACAATGTTCTCAAGATTCATGCAACCTGTAGCAGCTGTCAGAATTTCCTTCCGTTTCGGGGCTCCTGGGCGGCTCAGTCAGTTAAGCATCCAACTTCCACTCAGGCCATGATCTCAAGGCTCATGAGTTCGAGCCTCACATCGGGCTCCATGCTGACAGTGCAGAGCCTGCTTGGGATTCTCTCTCTTTCTCTGCCCTTCCACTCTCTCTTTCAAAATCAATAAATAAACTTTAAAAGAAAAAGAATTTCCATAAATAAATAAATAAATAAATAAATAGAATTTCCTTGCATTTTAAGGTTGTAGAGATAGACCTCATATTTTCACCCACTCATCTATGGACAGACACTTGGGATCTTTCAACCTTTTGGCTCCGTGAATAACGCTGTTACCAACAGGGGAGTCCGGATGCGGGGTGCTATTTTTGTCCACGTTTTACAGTGAGGCGATCTGGGCTCAGAAAGATCAAAGAAGCTACCTAAGGTTCCACATCTCAAGGCGGCTGTGCTGATTTCCAGCACACTTCAGTACCGCACAGCGCGTGTGCACTCTGTAGCTCGGGTGTGGGGTAATGAGTGGGAATCCCACTCAGCCAGCCCTGCCCGGACCCGCAGGAGTGCAGCACACACTCGCCGCCAGGGCACGATCTCCCCGAAGAAAAGAACTGTTACACACACATACGTGTGCCCACTACTATTGGTTAGTATGGGGGAAGGAACAGAAGGTGGGGAGGGGACGTCTTTATTTTTATCAGAACGCATCCATCGCTCTCTGAGCCACCTCTGGCCACAGCTGTGAAATTGGACAGTTTTCTTCTATACTCAGATGTGGCTCCAGCTTGTGTCTGTGGGGCGCCGCACCCCCCGCCCCCACCGTGAGCAGCTCCAGGGCTCAGGCCAGCTCCGCCCTGACTTCAGCCAGCCCCACGCTGCCTCCTCAGGGCACAGCAACCAGATGACGGCAAGAACCCTAATCCTGCCTCCTCTCTGCGCAGGGGGGGACATCAGCTACCCTCTGCGGCCGGCCACGTTGTCCCTGACTGGGCACCCCTCCTCCCCGTACTCATTCTTTCCCTTTCCCTCAGTGCCCTCTCCATCGGACAGCCCTGCCCTGTGAAACCCCGGGACCTTCAACAAGTGTCTTCTCTTTTCGGGGCATCCGTTTGGTCACCTGTGAAGATGGACGCCGAATCTCTCTTCAAATTACAAACGGATACAACCAAACCAAGCATTTAGAAATCTAAGGAACACCTATTTACTCACAGGGTTTTAAAATTCCAGAAAATTGTGTTCAACGGTAGCACTTCATGCAAGGACTAGCCAATAGCTCCCAGCGCAGCCGCTTTCTCTGTGACATCTTGTTCAGGCCATTCTTTTCAACCCGTCAGATAAAGAATTGCTCATGGCCAAAGGCTCCTTAGGTCTCACCTAATGGGCCCTGCATCATCCTGCTCTTACTGAGTACCAGGAAATTGAATTTTAGACCTAGTATCCCATCGCAAGTAAAATGTGAGCTACACATGTGAATGCTCAGGGAAAGCAATGCCTCTTGGGCTTTGGTGATTTGTAAACAAGGTTTTGCAATATCCTTTTAAAGAAAATTTTCTAGCACTAGAACAGCCGAGGGGCGAGTTATTGGAAAAGCAGCAGGTGAGTTCAGAGAGTTCCAGGAACTCGCTCTCAAGGCCACATCCTGACGCATCCCCATCACATGAAATCACTGACGTACCTCCATCTGCCTCGAGGGGTCTTGACATAGTGTGGTCAAAAGAAAGACCATCTCAGAAGGCAACGTTTTGTACAAATTTGGGCAATCAGGTCCAAATAGAAATAAGATATTTCAGGGGACTCATGACAGGTCTTTGCAAGCATTCGTCAGCGGCACCCAGTCCCTGACAGGTGTCACTAGCACGCAAGGCAGGATGCGCTGATGAAATCCCCCTTCCCAGTGTAATAAAGGAAATTAAGTGACATTGACAGACAAACTTGACTCATTGAAGAGGAGAAACAGCCAAACGGGAAGACATGTAAAGGATCCGTTTTCCTTTTCTCCATGTTTGAAGCTCCTTTTGCTTGACTAGTTTCATCTCCTCTTGACTCTTGCTTCCGCATCGAGGGAACCCCATCCCCATCGTGGCTGCAGCTGGCAGTCGAAAGAGCTATGTGCCAGTGTCCCCGGCGTACCCGTCAATATCGGGGCTCCTGGCAAGTGACAGAACCCAACTAGCGCAATCGCAGAAGGGACACGTCCCCACATGGGGACCTATGGTAAATTTTCGGTGAAGCTGAATCTGGAAGATAAACCACATTGTCAGGACACTGTCTCCCTCGAAGCTCTTTTATCTCCACTCAGCACAGTGTGTTGGCCTCAGTGACTCTCACTTCAATAAAACAACATCCAACTATTGGTAAGGACGCTTCTGACTCCCAGCCGACATGCCCGCAGGCACCATTACCAGGTTAACAGCTACCACTTCCCATCCAGTTCCGGGGAAAAAAGCCCAGGGACTTGTTCCACTTAACCTGGTTTTAGTAAAATGTCTATCAGAGTGAATGATGTGGCTGCTACAATTTTACTGTTTCCAGCCTGTTATGTACTCAACACAGCACCTGGAGGGAAGGGAGTGTGATTGCCACGCACACAGGACACAGGGGTGAGCAAAGTCTCTGCCTCAGTGTCCTTGAACTTCTGTGCTTCCAAGTAAGGATGTGATGATTAAATTTATGTGCTAAATTGGCTGGGCCCAGATGCCAAGATATTTAGCCAACCATTTTTCTGGATTTTTTTTTTTTGGATGAGATTAACATTTAAATCAGTAGAGGTGGGGTAAGGTAGATTGCCCTCCATAACGTGGGTGGGCCTCATCCTATCAGTTGAAGGCAGAAATGGAACCCAGGCTTACCTCTCCCGGCAGGAAAGGCATTTTGCCTGCAAACAGTCCATGGACTTGACATGCTGAGCTGCAACTTTTCCCTAAGTTCTGGGGAATCCAAACTTGTATGATCCAATTCATTAAAATATATGAATAAATAAATCTTTCTCTCTCTCTCTACACACACACACACACACACACACACACACACACACACCCTGTTGGCTCTGTATCTCTGGAGGATCCTGACTGATACAAAGGGGGTGCTGAGAAGAGAGACAAAGAGGCACCTTTAGGAAGCACATTTGCTAAATCCTTTCTCAGAAGAGGAGCAGGAATAAGAGCATGTTTTCCCAAAACTCTCTCTGCAGTTCTGGTTAGCATCTTTCTGGTATTGAAGACCCTGATAACAAACAGCCTTCTTTCCCTCTCTTACAGCCATGTCACCTTCACACGGTGATCGAGCCTGTGGACCCACATGGGTGAACCCAGCAGGTCACCCCAGGCTATACTTGGAATGCCATTTTCATCTTGGGGTCATTTTTTTTCTACCACTCCACACTAAACCACTGACCATTGTCTTTTTTTATGTTTATTTATTTTTGAGAGAGAGAGAGAGAGAGAGACAGAGTGGGCAGGGGAGGGGCAGAGAGAAAGGGAGACACAGAATCTGAAGCAGGCTCCAGGCTCTGAGCTGTCAGCACAGATCCCAACACCGGGCTTGAACTCACAAACCATGAGATCATGACCTGAGGGGAAGTCAGACACTTACCCAACTCAGCCCCCCAGCTGCCCTGACCATTGTCTTAGCCTGTGTTTTTCTGGGGAAAAAAAAAAAAAAAAAAAAAACTTGATGAAAAATGCCTCTCCTTTTAGCCCTCCCCTTACACCCTCTTCCTCCATTTGCATTGCCAGGAAAATGGGTTGCTGACCCCAAGTGAGTTCCCTAAAAGGGGACATCCATTTATTTAGCATGGGCACCGACACAACGCCAAGAAAGGAAAGGTTCCTACTCTGCTCTCCCGCAGGTTCACCACCAAAACCAAACCCAAGCCCACCTGTGTCCTCTCTGATTAATGAAATAGCCAAGAATCCTCACAATCCCGGACATTCTAGGCTGTAAGGCAAACACAGCAAGAAATGGTGACCAGGCCCAGTGTTTCCTGTCTCCATCGGTGGTGACCGACCCTGCAGCCACCCATGGTGGCAGATACTGACGCCAACAACCCTCTACGTGACATCGATGTCCATCTTGGCCCGCCATGACTCTGTTTCCCCATCCATGAGACAAAAATGAGAAGACAAAGCTTCCCTCCCATTTCTTGCCAGGACTGGCAGAAGCATTGACAACAGACTCCATGTACGGAAAGTGTCAACCCCCTCTCAGGCTGACGGACAGAAGCGATCTCCACAAGAGATAGCGCCACAAATAAAACTAAGCTTCTTCCTTCTTGCAGCCGCTGTCTTCAAAATAAGGAGCCTGGTGGTGGGAATGTAAGCCGGTGCAGCCCCCCTGGAAAACAGTGTGGAGGTTCCTCAAAAAATTCACAGTAGAACTCCCCTAGGACCCAGCAACAGCACTGCTAGGAATTTACCCGAGGGACACAGGAGTGCTGATGCACAGGGGCACATGTACCCCAATGTTCATAGCAGCACTCTCAACAATAGCCAAATCATGGAAAGAGCCTAAGTGTCCATCAATGGACGCATGGATCAGGAAGATGTGGTTTATCTACACAATGGAATACTACATGGCAATGAGAAACAATGAAATCTGGCCTGTGTAGCAACATGGATGGACCTTGAGGGTGTTATGCTGAGCGAAATAAGTCAGGCAGAGAAGGACAAATACCATATGTTTTCACTTATAAGTGGAACAGGCGAAACTTAACGGAGGACCATGGGGGAGAAGAAGGGGGGAAATAGTTGGGGAGAGGGAGGGAGGCAAGCCATGAGAGACTCTTGAATGCTGAGAACAAACTGAGGGCTGATGGGGGTCGGGGGGAGGGGAAGGGGGGATGGGCAGGGAGGAGGGCACTTGTGGGGATGAGCACTGGGTGTTGTATAGAAACCAACTTGACAATAGACTATATTTAAATAAAAGAAAAAGAAAACAAAAACAACAAACTAAGGAGCCTGGTGCTGACAAAGGCTGTCTGTGGCCCTCTTCTGTTATTACAGCTGAAGCCTTTAGACACCGTTCTGTGGCACTAAAAATAAAACTCACGCGGGACCTAGAAGAACAATTGCCAAATAATTAGAACCAAACTGAGGGTTCTTTTTTTTTAAGAGTGCCTATAAAACCATCTATAAATAGAAAGGCTTTCCTGTTAGTTGTAATTAATGTATTTTAACGAACATACACTCCATTTGGCTGGGATTAGGACACCGCCTCGCAGGGCTTGCCACCCCAGATCCATGGATTAGCACGGGGCCCACCCTTCCAAAGGGAAGCCGGACTCCAGCCAAAGGGATCCCGGGATGGACGTCGCTGCACCTGCCTACATCTAAAGCTGCCTACAGTGTGTGCATATTTCTAGCAGTCAAATGAGGCGTTAATGCACTCGTCGTTACAGTAAACATGATCCCCAGATCACCTCTCCGTGAGCTGTAGGAGGGGACAGCCCTGGTGGCCTCTGCATGGGTTCCATAGCTCGTCTGTTCACAGTCAGGCTGGTCTGAGAGGGGCTGAGCCCGATCAGCCCCTGAAAGCCTGGACCTCCTGCTCCCTGATGCGTCCGAGGAAGAGGGCTCACTCCTGCCTTGTGCTGGCCCAGGGCGGACCCTGTCAGGCCTGAGGACACCCATTCTGCTGCTTGCTGCGGAAGCTTACCTCCCTCGTCCCAGCCCCAAACAGTCCCGTCACCTGATGGGAAGGTGTGCCCAGAGCTGTGCCCAGGAGATGGACTGCCCGGAGACACGCAGGCTCGGTGTGCCCCGTTTCTGTCTGATGCCCTGAGAGACCAGGTAGCACTAACTCAGGAGCGGAAAGTCATTGCTCTGCTCGTCCCCAGCTGTGAGCTCAAGAATATTCTTCAACCCATCTGTGCCTCGGGGACCTCATCTAGAAAATGGGTATGGAATTTGCACCCACTCACTGGGTGGTTGTGAGGACGGAGTGAGTTAACTCAGGCAAGGAGGCTAGAATATCTCCTGGCACACAGCCCTGTGTGAGCCCTTAGCTGCAGCCATCATTATGTACATAAATTAAAACAATCGTGAATATCTCGAGCCCAGTGGACTGACTTCACACGGACGTTACAAATCTGTTCTACTCAATTACATCCAGTCTAAGAGAACAGAAGAATCCATAAAATGTGGAGGTGCATGTGGTGCTCCTGCTGGTGCAGAATAAAGGAAAGAACTCGCAAGTGTTGTGATTCACTTCATCGGTTTCCTTGTGGTGATTTTGTTTCTTATCTCTGTCTCTCAGGAAGCAGGTAGCAGCGTCATTCTTTTGTCTGTACAACATAAAACAAACTTATGCAAGAAGAGCTCAAGTCCAGCCAGGCGCGTTCCTGCTGTCCTGCGCTGGGTCACCCTCTGGATGACGACGATGCACCCCAGTTCTCCCCTGATGGAGGGGCCACACGGTCATGTGGGCACGGCTGTCGGCCATCAGCACCCCAGCTCAAATGATGA
Source organism: Hyaena hyaena (assembly GCF_003009895.1). Lineage (NCBI taxonomy): Eukaryota > Metazoa > Chordata > Mammalia > Carnivora > Hyaenidae > Hyaena > Hyaena hyaena. The sequence goes on along the minus strand of NW_024081763.1, from coordinate 101,037 downwards.
CTTTGAGCAGATGAACTCTAACGCCCCACATTGACTTCTAAATGTTATGGTGCAGAAGAAATCCTGGTCGGAGGAGGAGGGAGGAGGAGGGAGAGAACAAGAAGGAGAAGAAGAAAAGGAAGAAAGAAGGAGGAAAAGAAGAGAAGGAGGGGGTAGGGAGAGGAGAAGAAAGAGAAGAAATAGGAAAGAGAGCCACTAGCCCATGACATTTACGTCAAAGGAACACATAAACGGAACCCTGAGAAAATAGGACCCAGTTATTTAGCAGCGAGTAGAATTTCCTAAGCATCACGGGCCGGCTCTTCCCTCTAGTTTTGCTTGTTGTCTGTTTAGATGAGAGGCAAAGCACTGCACGGTCCCATCTGCAGGGCTGCTCGAGCATTTTATAAAACGCAAAGTTCTACTCACAGGCATGGGTCGCTGTTCGGTGAAGCAGCTGCATACGAGAGTGACCGGCCCCCGTCACCTTGCTCTCCTTCCCAGGATGATCTGGTGCCAAGGCTCAGGTGCCTGCGTCCGCCCCCTGAGCGCAAGCGGGTACCGCCTCTCACAGCGTGTGGGCTGGGCTGGCCCAGTGAGCCTCCCCGTCTCCACCGCGACAAGGTCAGGGTCTTTCTCCTGCGTTCATTAAGGTTCAGTCATTGGACGGATACAGGAAAACACCCCAGATAGTCCCAGAAACACAGTGAGTTCTAGTCCATTCTTAGCTGCCTTCAGAGTGACCACCTCTGACCCGCTGGGCCCTGGTCCTTGCCTGCCTGGGACCGGCAGCCCCAGTCAGGAGCCCAGGAGCCAGGCTCAAGTTCGTCTTCAGCTGAGACAGAGATCAGTTATCAGAGACAAAAATATTCAACAAAACTGATTAATTTACTTCCCGTTTTTGAGAATCCAAATGTGCTTGTTAGAACTTAAAGGTAAATTAAGCCAAGGATTTGATTTGGTACAGAAGTTGGCAAACAACTCCAGGGGCCCAGTCCTGCTCATCGTCTGTTTTAATACGACCAGTAAGCTGAGAAGCTTACATTTTTAAATAGTTTTAAAAAGTCAATTGTTGTTTAATATTTTGTGACAAGTAAAGATTACATGAGATTGAAATTTCAGTACCCATAAATAAAGCTTTATTGGAACACAGTCACACTGTTCATTTACATCTTGTCTGTGACTTCTTTTCTCTCTTTCTTTCTTTCTTTTTTTTCTTCCTTTCTCTCTTTCTTTCTTTCTTTCTTTCTTTCTTTCTTTCTTTCTTTCTTTTTTTGAAGTTTATTTATTTATTTTGAGACAGGGAGAGAGAGTCGTGCATGCATGCAATCATGGGAGGGGCAGAGAGAGAGGGAGAGAGAATCTCAAGCAAGCTCCACACTGTCAGCACGGAGCCTGGCGTGGGGCTCGATTCCACGAACCGTGAGATCATGACCTGAGCCGAAACCGAGAGTCAGATGCTTAACCGACTGAGCCCCACAGGCACCCCATATGGCTGCGTTTCTTTAAACCTTTTGTTCAGCTCTACTGAGGCATAACTGACAAAACTGCAAGATACTTAAAGCCTACAGCGTGATGATTTGAGATCCACATGCATCGAGTGAATTAACACATCACTAGGACAGCATACCTGAGCCTAATAGAGACCATCTCTTTCGCATAAAACAGAGAACACTACTGCCCAGCCCTGTACAGAAAAGTCTGCTGCCTCTGATTTAGTTCATTTTTACCTTGGTTCTTAATCTCCTTCTATCCATTTCTGCCAACTGATAAAATTTCACAGGCTTAAGAACTGAAGGGTTCCCTCCAGAGACACAGCTTGAAAGTAAGCACACAACAGAGCGCTAGTTTCAAAAGAAAGTCATTCAGGCAAACTTACAATCCTCACTCACTCATCTAATTTCTAAGGAAAACCGATTTCCAGTGGAAACCAGAAGGGGAAATGTTAAACTATAAATTTTTCTGAGAAAAAAAAAAAAAAAGACGGATTCAAAGGGCCTTCTTTCCTACGTCTTCATCCGTTTGGCCAGTATTTTGGGTTTCTAAACTCTTCTATCTGATGCATCTATTCGTGAAACCTCAGGAAGAAATATGATCAGGTGTAAACTTTCTTTAAAAACCATAAAACTGGGGGCGCCTGGGTGGCTCAGTCGGTTGGGCGGCCGACTTCTGCTCAGGTCATGATCTCACTGTTCGTGGGTTTGAGCCCCGCGTAGGGCTCTGTGCTGACAGCTCAGAGCCTGAAGCCTGTTTCAGATTCTGTGTCTCCCTCTCTCTGACCCTCCCCTGCTGACGCTGTCTCTCTCTCTCTCAGAAATCAACAAAATGTTAAAAAAAAATTTTTTTTTAAATCCATAAAACTGTTCCTTGGATTTGTTACGGTTTTTTTTCTTCAGGCCCCGCCTTTAGCAGGTTGTTTTTATTTACCTCTCCAATTTTTTTTATAGACATTACTCATCTAAAAACAAATCTTTGGCTTTTCTATTTTCTTTTTTTTATTTCTAGGAGAGAGAGAGAGAGAGACAGTGTGAGCAGGGAAGGGTCAGAGAGAGAGGGAGACACAGACTCTGAAACAGGCTCCAGGCTCTGAGCTGATAGTCAGCACAGAGCCCGACGCGGGGCTCGAACTCACGAACCACGAGATCATGACCTAAGCGAAAGTCGGACGCTTAACCGACTAAGCCACCCAGGCGCCCCTGGCTTTTCTATTTTCAAAACATCCTCCAGAGGAACCACGTGTAATGAAAACAAGCTGTTTATCTTCTGCGCATTTATATGAAAACATACAACGTGCACACGCTCTTACACAGCGCTTTCCATGGAGTGCTATTGTTTTCATTGCTGTGAACTTTCAGCATTCTGGAAAAAAAGAAAGAGGGACACACTCACCATAATTCTCCTAGAGTTAGCATGCAGTTTGTCTTGCAACTGAGGCTGCAGAGGCTGACCCTTCTCGTGGGACCCCGAGGTAAGACACGAAGGGAAAGAGTACTTAGCAGATCTCGCCTCACGTTTTCAGTTACCACCACCACGGGCGGACTAATCACGTCCCTCGTAGCAATATGGTGATAGGTCCTCTCAGAGGCAAGAATCTTTGGTAGCCCTGGAAAGACTGTATCGAATGCAATTGGGTTTGGTTATGTTTTCAGGCTTTGACACGATATAGGGGCAACTGTGGACAGTTCTCTCATGAAGAGCACCTGCAAGACCGATGTGTTCTCAGAAGGCGATTCATCGTCCCCCTAATGGCCCTTGGAAATGACACTCAGAAGCAAGCAAGACGCCCTCGGTTCACTCTGGAGTCCCTCCCCTTCCCTGGGCCACCTGGTCTGTTGGGGAACTGACCCTCCCACACCCTCCTCTCTGCTGCCGTGGCTTCTGCTTGTTTATAGAACCCAACACTGGAATCCCTCACAGGCTTGCCCCTGGAAGGGGTAACCTTCGGCGATATGCAAAATTCAATTAAGCGAACCCTCTCGCCGCATAAGGGAGATTTCGTTGTGTGCCCAGCGTTGATGAGTACCAATTTATGAGTACCAATTTCGTATGAGAAAACTAATTTAAGCTGAAGTGTTAATGGAAAAGACTGAGTTCCCCACCCCACCCCCCTTCTCTGGGAACATCTCCCACTTAAGAGCTTCAGGATCCTGCCTGGTTTTCAGCCCAGCGAGGAGAGGGGAGAGCCCCGCAGCTCAGTGTGCGGGCGGGTGGGGACTGACCCGAAGGACGAGCAGAAGAAGCAGCAGAGCCCAGGGAGCGGCCAGATCTTCTAGAAGAGAGGCCTTCCTGCGAGAAACAGAGGGCACCACACGGCCATGCTGAGCCCCATCACCAAACGACAGGGGCAGCGCAGGCCCGGCGGGCAGCCTGGAGGCGGGGCACAGGGCACCTGGGGAAGGGATGGCAGGTGCCCAGGGGCAGGGACCGCTTCCATCTCAGAGGCAAGGCCATGGCCCAGCCCCCAGTGAGAAGAGCTGGCAGGAGCTAAGTGGGCTGAGGTCAGTGTCCGACTCTTCTCACACAACAGGACTGGATTGGGAAGCAGAGAGAAAAAGAACAGTCTAGTTCATCCCCCTGGAGCAGTGTTGTTGGTGAGGACTCGGAACAGAAGGAGGAGGAAGCTTATAATTTCAAGTCTCCCTGGGCTTCCCGCTCAGGCCGGGGACATAGGCTGCCGAGGGCCCGGGGATTCCGGTGCACTTACTCCGGGAGCGCGGCTGCTGAGTGAGGTGGGAGCCGCTGGTCTGCTTCCCGCTCCTGACAGGTCGTGTCCAGGGGCTCAAAAGCTGGTGCGGCCAGGAGCACGGCGTTCTCTCTGGGCATCCCATTTTATTTTATTTTATTTTTTAATGTTTGTTTATTTGTTTTGAGAGAGAGACAGAGAGTATGAGCAGAGGGGGAACAGAGAGAGAGACATAGAATCCAAAGCAGGCTTCAGGCTCTGAGCTGTCAGCACAGAACCTGACGCGGGACTCGACCCCATGAAACGCCAGATCATGACCTGAGCCGAAGTGAGACGCCGACGGAGCCACCCAGGCGCCCCTGGGCATCACATTTCAAACACGATAAAAAACCAGTTCCCGGGAGAGTGTTGTATCAAGGCGTCAGACAGGTCAAGTTTCAACTCCGTCCCGTCACCCTTGCTCCAAATTCCTAGAAATGATTTAAAAAGCCCACATACATTTTAAAACAGAACGTGCCCATTAGGCTTATGACAGGAAAAAGGAAGGCAGCTTCCTGATGAAGACACGGAGAATTTTAGGTTGTTACATCAGCTCACTTAAATGCACTAAGCAAAATATAGTGACTTGAAACATTGTACTTTATAATAATGAAACCTAAAATACATAGCATTAGTTTAGCAGGTGATGAACAGAGGCTAGGGGAACGTCGAGGCTGTAGCTTCTCTGGGAAGGCAATTTTGAGAAGGGGATGAGTTCACACATCTGAACTACTATGCAAGCAGGAACCATAGGGAATAGACTCCAGGGGCCCCCAACCTTGCATCGCACAAAAGGAACTACATCACTGCTTAGGCAAGGCTGACCCAACTTCCGTCAGACTGTTCATCACAAGAAATAAAATGTCCTGGTGTTAAAACACGGGGACTATTTGTTAAAGCTGCTAGAATGAATCACCCCCAGGCAATTTTCTAGTACTAGTCACAAGTGGTTAGAAAGTATACTGGGGGGAAAGATCCCAGTCTCACACACACACACACACACACACACACACACATACACACACACAAAAGAACCTAGGTAGGGATGCATCTAACAAGAAATATGCAAGAATTATATAAATACCTGTAAAAGTCACAGAACATTTAAAGAAAAGAGCAGTAAAATGTTTATGCAGAATATTTTAAAAACTGAATAGATAGCTATAACAACAGGATAGACACAGAAATCATGTCAATTCTCCCCAAAATTGGTCTATAAATTCAATGTGATCCTGATCAAAATTGCAGCTGCACTTTATTAGAACCTCATATGCTGATTCTCATATTCGCTTATCAAAGTAAATGAACGTACCAGAACAACTAATTAATAAATATAATAAACTAATGAAGTTCTAATTTAAAATGTATAATTAGGGAAACTAGTCAGGCCAGACATCAAAACATACTGCCTTATTATAGAAATAAAAAGAATGTATTTGTGAAAGAATGAAAAATATATCAATAAAACTGAACAGAAAATCTAGAAATATCACTAATGTGACATTTCAAATCACTGCAGAAAAAAATACTCTCTTTGATATGGTACTAAAGTCATTGGCCATCCGTTTAGAAGAAAAATCAAATGAAATACATACACCATGACCAAAACAGAAATTCTAAGTGAAATAATGAAAAGAAAATCTCAGAACAACTTTATAATCTGGTGATGGGAAAGGGCTTTCCGAGCTAGCCATGAAACTCAGGGGTCATCAAGGAAACGTTGACAGACTGACTGCGTGAAAACTTAAAAGACGCATGTAAATCCAAAACACGAACAAGGCAGAAATTGGAAAAATAAGAGAAAATGTTTGCAGTGTATGCAACAGGCTAGAGATTAGTACCTAAGACATATGTTGGGAATCACCCACCACTCAAGAAGATGAAAAACGACCCCAGAGGAAAATGGGTAGAAATTATGAGCCAGCGAAAAAGAATGAGTTCTAGCTGGGTGTTCTGACACGGGAGACATTCTGAAGGAATAGCGCTAGCGGAAACAGTCACCAAGGGCCGCAGAATGAGAAGTGCAGAGGTGCCTGGGGGGCCCAGTCAGTTAAGCGTCCAACTTCGGCTCAGGTCACGATCTCATGGTTTGTGGGTTCGAGCCCCACATCGGGCTCTGTGCTGACAGCTCCAAGCCTGGATCCTGCTTCAGATTCTGTGTCCCCCTCTCTCTCTTGACCCTCCCCTGCTCACGCTCTGTCTCTCTCTCTCAAAAAAAATAATAAACATTAAAAAAATTTTTTTAAAGAATCGTAGGTGTAGTATAACCTTGTTTGCATTCTATAATTTGTGTGCGTGCATGCGTGTGTAGGTGTGGTACGTGTGCGTATGTCTGTGAAGCCATAGAAAGGATCTGGAAGGTCATAGATAGGACTGGTAGTGGTGGCTCCTGCGGGGAGGAACACTGTTGAGTGTCATTTCGAGAAGAAACTGGCAATGTCTGTGCTTTATTCTAAAGCCTCCATATTAATTTTTTAATTGCATGGAGGATTGTTACCTATATAAATATATTTTAATGAACTTTATTGTTCTTTCATGTTTATTTATTTCTGAGAGACAGAGAGAGACACAATGTGAGTGGGGGAGGGACAGAGAGAGAGGGAGACAGAATCCGAAGCAGCCTCCAGGCTCTGAGCTGTTAGCACACAGCCCAATGTGGGGCTCAGACTCATGAAGTGTGAGATCGTGACCTGAGCTGAAGTTGGACACTCAACTGACCGAGCCCCCCAGGCGCCCCACACTTTGTTGTTTGGAACAGTTTCAGGTTTACAGCAAAATGAATGGCAAGTACAGTGGGTTCCAGACCCCCCCACCCCCACACAGGCACCGCCTTCTCCACGATCAACATTCCCACCAGTGGGACATTTGTAACAAGTGATGGACCTGCACGGACACCATCGTCGCCCAAAGTGCACGGCTTACCTTAGGGTTGACTCTTGGTGTCATCAGTGCATGGGTTTGGACAGGTGTCAACGATGCATATCCATCACTAGAACGTCACTCAGAGCATTTTCACTGCCCTAAGACCCTCTGTGTCCCACTGACTCCTCCCTCCCTCTCTCCTCTTGTGACCGCTGTGTCTGACTGTCTCCGCAGCTCTGTCTTCTCCAGTGTTGTCAGGTTGGAATCATACAGTATGTTGCATAAGTACATGCTTTAAAGTTTTCAAAAACACGGACGTTGCCTGGTGCTGTGTCTGAGCATAGAGGCATGTGGAAAGCTGGTGAGGCTGGAGAAGGTCAGAAGAAGCCCAGGAAAGACAGGATGGAAGCTGAGCTGATGAGGCCCCAGAGCAAGAAGCGAACGATGTCCTATGCCGGGTAGAAGTTACAGACAGAGTTCAGCTGCATGGAACATAATGCCACCTAATACACGTACAATACAAACGCTAGGCAAACAAACTCTGAAGTGTAGAGTTAACTGGGGAGGAAATGGAAACAGTGCTAGTCCAGCTTCATAAAACCCCTGAATGCAGGGAAAATGTCCTATAAAATGATAAAAGATTTGATTTAAAAAGATAGATACAGGGGCGCCTGGGTGGCTTAGTCGGTTGAGCGTCCGACTTTCGCTTTGGTCATGATCTCGCGGTTCGTGGGTTCGAGCCCCGCGTCTGGCTCTGTGCTGACTGCCAGCTCAGAGCCTGGAGCCTGTTTCAGTCTGTGACTCCCTCTCTCTCTGACCCTCCCCTGCTCACTCTGTCTCTCTCTCTCTCTCTCTCCTAGAAATAAATAAAAAAAACATTAAAAAAAAAAAAGATAGATACAGAAAATAAACAAAGGATATCTGGTAAATGGGAACTGGCATTCCCGCAAAAAGGAAGCAGAGGAAACGGCTGGACCAAGAGCAACAGCACGTACCTCCATGGCATTCTCTTAACCTTGACTCCTTCACAGAGAGACCTCTGACCTAAGCACACACTGCACCCGAAGTTAACCTCCAGACTGTAAACCCAAGTGTAAAAATCTGTTCATCTTTTTAAACATAATTAGCCACCAAGGACCGTCTTGGGGTGTTTTGATTATGTGAAACAAAATGTTGCCAGATCATCTGTGACAAGATAGAGAAAGGGTGTCTCTGGGATGCGCAGCCCTGCCCCCCACAGGGACCGGACCGGCTAGATTTCCTGGAGGGATGAGAGTGACAGGGGCGTCTGTGGCGCGATTGTGTGTCTCTGGAAGACAGAAGGGTGTTAACGGCACACCGTGAGGATGAAGAAATGAGGAGGCAGCCACACGCTGCAGGGTAACTAGGGAGGGAATTCACAGGAAATTAACCCGGGGCCTGGAATTGACGGGGGCGCTGGGCACACGCGATGCAGGACAGAACCCAGAAAACAGCAGCAACAGACAGCGACGGCCTTCCCTGGCCAGACAGGCAGACGGAAGCGTCTGTGGGTGAGCCCGGGGGTGGGGGGCGGAAGGCTGGGGCCACAGCAGGTGTCTGCAGGGTGGGAGTCACAGAGGGCTGCAGCTCCGGCTGGGAACCCTGCTGGGGAGACACCCAGGCTTCTTCCTCCAGCCTCTCCTCTATGGGCCGTTGGTCTGTCTGAACCGGAAGCTGGCAGAGTGGGAGCCTCGGGCGATGCAGTGGAGGGAAGGCGGGGAAAGAAGTTGCCTGACAGAGCACGAGACAGACAGACCCACCGACAGACAGACAGACAGCAGAGCACAGGAAGGCTGCACTCCTTGAGGCGAGCCTCCACCAAGGCCTCGTGGACTTTTGAGAAATCCCACAGAGATCTAGGTAGGCTCGGTTTGATTGGATTTCCCCGGGGAAGATGGCCATGGCTTCATGCCAGTCTGGTGGGGGGCAAGGGCAGGTCAGGGGAAGAAGAAACTAATACACAATCACATCTTCAGTGGTGACCCTGAAGCCCCGGAGAGAAAGGGCACGAACTTGCAGACACGCTGGGAAGGATTCACCCAGGGAGTGAGCTACATCCACCTAAAACCCCAGAGATGGCGATGCCCCAAGCCATGGACGGCTGTGTCGCCTGTGGGAACCCCCGAAATCTTGCTCTAAAAAGGAACCCTCCAAAAACTTGGAGTCAGGCTCTTAATTGGGCAATTACAAATGAAAATGTGGCTGGATTTCCTAAATTCCTTTCATCTCACTGGGTAAATACTAACAGCTTATTGTTTCCCGGCCGCCAAACTGGGGCAATGAGCGTGGAGGGTCCAGCCTCAAATATTTCCAACCTTTCCCTGTTCACAAGATCTCTGAATCATTGTCATCTTCCAGATGGTGAGGTGTGTTTCCCAGCACCACGCTGAGTACTGGTCCCATGTGCCTGTGCGGCTGGCCGGACAGCCATGTACTGTGGTAAGTACGCATCACGTCGGTTCTGGACCCCACGCTCCCATGGTCAGGAGGCCATGTTCTCCCACGTCTCAGGAAGTGCAGGCTTTTTTCCAGACCCTTTGCCTTTGGACATCTCCCGCCTGCCTGTGACACCGATCCCACCTAACACACAGGGTCATAACGCACCCTCCTGGGTAGCTCGGGCCACACGGCACGGTAGCAGACCCCAAGCCTCCCGTCCACGGAGCCACAGAAAGTCTGCCGTGTGGCACCTTCACGCCAAGCAGGGCCGTCTGTGTTTTGCTTACTTGTGCTGAAGGCGACCAGCTTCCCAGCACCGATGACAGGGCTGACGTCAGGCGGGCCAGGCACCGGGGAAGTCTGGACCCGCATCTCATCTCAAACACCTTCACGCTTGCAATTACTTGAATCTTTCCAACACACCCTGCTTTGTGTTTTCCTTGGGCTGAGTTCTGTGCAGGAAACAGTCTGAATCCTAAAGATACGTCCTAAACAGATGAAAACAAAAAGCTCCGTGTAATACTCCCGGACCTAATAGACGGGATGAATAAACGTAAACACTTCATCACCTTAGTTCATGGGTTCTTAAAAACTTTCTGAAGGATTGTTTCTACCCCCAAAACACATGTTTCCTACTGACTGGAAGAAGCAAGCTTGTTTTGCAACACACACACACACACACACACACCACACACCTTACGTGTGTGTATACTTTATGTAATCTCAAAATTTTTTGAAGAAAGTTTTGAAAAACAAAAAATTGTACCGTGCATGATTGTTCAGTGATCATTGACTAGAAAGTGTTGAGCACATACTATGGCTCCGTGATGGGCAAGAACGTTTTCCAAACTTGTGTTAAAAAGACGTGCCTCTGGGAAGTCACCAAGAAGGGTTCCCTCTTGTTAGGACCCTGGATGGTCAACAGAGCCCAGAAAAGACAAGACCAAGTGAAATCCGATCTGTATTGCACTCGTATCCCTCGCTTTAGTAAATAAATCCACTTCCAAAATGTTGGCATAAAGACATTATCACAAACTCGCTAAAATTACTAAAATACATTCTTACATGAATTATTTCATAAGTCATAACGGCCACTCTCCGGTGTCTGATTTGTCTGATAGGGACTTTTTCAAACACTTTGGAAATATCTAAATTTAGAGGAAAATTTAACCTACATTGTCTAACTTTAATTTTTAAAACTGCTACATGGAAAAAATTATTTCCAGAATGTAAGAACTCTCTGTTCAGACAGCCAGTCTTTGAAGCCTGCCTATGGGGTCACCAGACTCTGCAACCAAGCTGTCCTGGGATAGTAGCGCCCTTTGGAGGCCAATACGGGAACTGTCACATTTTAGGTCCTTACACATCGCCAGGCTCTTGGAGGAGTCATGAATGATGATGATGACAATTGTGAAGAGACAGCGACTTCCTTTCACTTCTGCTGCTACTCACACCTGTGGTATTTCTACGTAACGGAATCATTTTCTCACACTTTCAAGAAAAAGACCTCTTTTTTGTTTTATTATTCTTATCTAGGGAAAATACATTTTATTTGTACTTATAAGTAAATTTTTTTAATGTTTATTTACTTTTGAGACAGAAGAGAGACAGAGTATGAACAGGGAAGGGACAGAGAGAGAGGGAGACACAGAATCCAAAACAGGCTCCTGGCTCTGAGCCGTCAGCACAGAGGCTGATGCGGGGCTCGAACTCACAAATGGTGAGATCATGACCTAAGTCAAAGTCAAACGCTTAACCAATTGAGCCCCCCAGGCGCCCCAAACAATGACTCTAATTATGCTTGGGACCTGTATCAAGGTAACAAAAATGGAAGATTTGAAATTAAATTGAACAGCATCACTAACTGCTAGCCTTTGATTCTCCCTGCAAAGCCCCTTCCCAAAAACTTCCCAAATTCTACTTCCTAACCACCGTGAAGCTGGAACTTTTTAAGAGGCTATTAAATTGTTGGTTGTCTCTTGTGTTTGTGCATTAATTCACTTATTAGTTGCTGCAGATGTAGTAATTCTCAAGCACGTGACTGCTTCGAGGATGAGTCAGAGGAGGGTACGTTACGTGGCAGTTGCAAACTGATCCAGAAATCTGAGTGGCTTGGCGTATAAAGGTCCATTTGTCTCTCTCACAAAGCCCTCTGTGATTTCAACCACTTTCTAGGGACTCTGACTTCAGTGACTCAGAGATCCAGGTGAATTGATCCTTACACCCGCCTCCTGGGTCCCTTGGTTTCCAGCCCACTGCATCAGTGGTAGAGAACTTCAGGACCACGCACCTGCTCTTACGTGGTTTAAAAGTCCAGAGGTGATGCTTATGACTTGGGACCAATGTCCAGAACTTGCCACACAGCCCCACCTAAGAGAGGCACTGAGCGCTATTACGTGACATATTTCAGAAACATTTTAAAGTTAATAGTTTTGAGGGAGAGGTAGCTCTGAACCCAGAATTGCCACCCCACGTATATACTATCCAGGAGAAAATGCAGCCTTAATCAGCAGGACACTGCTGTGTTACTTCAGAAACACAAAAAAGGAAGGGAAGAGGCAATTTCCTTTAAAATAAAGTCATGGAGGAATAATGTTAAGCCAGGAACCACGATCAACAGATCGGCTCAGACATTTGGGGCAGACAAGGTGTGACTGAGAAGACAAGCAACAGGCAGCAATAAGCCAGCAGGCAAGCTGCGGTAATTCTTCACAGACTATACACAATGTAGCACAACTAGGAACTCAGAGGAGGAGAATTAAAGGAGGCAGAGAGCCTGGCTGCTCAACCACTTCTGGCCTCAGTGGAGAAACAGCACCTCCCAGTGATGCTTCCCCGTGTATCACGCTGGACCTCCTGAGCCCAGGAGTTCTGATCTCGGCTGCACTGCGATGGTTAAATTCTAATGCATTTCTGGGCATTTTAAATGGCTTCCAGAAGAACTGGGGAGCTCTGGGCTTACATAAGTGTCCACCACGGATGATTTCTCAAGTAACTTCGGGAGCTGATCAGTGATACTAAAAAGAGATGCAGTGAAACTGCGAAATAATCCACAGGGTCGGGATATTCTACGGGGAGCCAGGAAAATAGGGCAGAAGAAGGAAGGTGGGTGATGGGCGAATAAAGAAAGCAGGATTTGTGAGGATGGATGGCTCAGAAGGAAATGGCTCATGTGCAGAGCTGACCGCATCAAACACGACCAAGTTCAAGTGTGATGGGGAGATGTGAAGCATTACCTTCTGGTAGTTTTACATGAGACATGAAATGAATTCTAGTACCTTCCTGCTTCTCATCCCCACACATGTGCGCACATGCGCGCGCACACACACACACACACACACACGCCACACACACAAATGAGTATACAGAACAAACACTCTGGCCAACAGACACATGAAACAATGCTTAGCGTCCCTCCTCATCAGGAAAATACAAATCAAACCCACACTGAGAAACCACCTCACACTGGTCAGCGTGGCTGAAATGAACAAATCAGAGAACTCTAGATGCTGGCAAGGATGTGGAGAAACGGGCACCCTCCTACACTGCTGGTGGGAATGTAAACTGGTGCAGCCCCTCTGGAAAACAGTGTGGAGGTTCCTCAAAAAAATTAACAAGAGAACTCCCCTAGGACCCAGCAACAGCACTGCTAGGAATTTACCCAAGGGACACAGGAGTGCTGATGCATAGGGGCACATGTACCCCAATGTTCATAGCAGCACTCTCCACAATAGCCAAAACACGGAAAGAGCCTAAGTCTCCATCAACGGACGAATGGATCAAGAAGATGTGGTTTATCTATACTTATCTATATAATGGAATACTCCATGGCAGTGAGAAACAATGAAATCTGGCCATGTGTAGCAACATGGATGGACCTTGAGGGTGTTATGCTGAGCGAAATAAGTCAGGCAGAGAAGGACCGATACCGTATGTTTGCACGTATAGGAGGATTAGGAGGAACTTAACGAAGGACCGTGGGGGAAGAGAGGAGGGAAAAATAGTGGGGGAAAGGGAGGGAGGCAAACCATGAGAGACTCTTGAATACCGAGAACAAACTGAGGGCTGACGGGGGTGGGGGGCGGGGGAGGGGGGTGATGGGCATGAGGGAGGGCGCTTGTGGGGATGAGCACTGGGTGTTATATGGAAACTAACTTGACAATAAGCTATGAAAGGAAAAAAAGAATAGACATCTGTTGTAACTAACCGTGGGGTACAGTGAGAAGGTAGCCAGGTAGGTGAGGAAAAACAAAAAGCATCACCTGATGTCTGGAAGGGAGCCTGGCACTCACCGCCAGCCATGTTGTTCCCGTTGGACCTGATGTGACAGAGGCCCAACCTCACACAGGGGTCCTCTGAGACCACGATGAAGTGAGACAGGACATGTCTTCATAATTTCATCTAAGCACAGACAAAAGCAAGGTCCTGTCCTGCCCACAGGGCAGTAACCCCCCCTCAGTCACAGTGAGTGACCACTGCTTCTTGGCCAACTACAGCTTCCCCCATGCTGCAGTCCCCTCCCTGTCAGAACGATGTGACAGGACACCCCATCATGGAGTTTTCCCTGCTCTCTGACAGCGTCCGGACTGGGGCAAACACCCTTGTATTAGATCCTCTCCCAAATCACACACCCAAAGTCCAAATCCTGAGTCAAGTTCTCTCTAACACCCTGCAACCGAGATGCCCCTTGAGGGCTCTCCTTTGTCCCCGGGGCTGGCAGTCCACGCCACCAGCCACGGGGTGCTCCCGGGGGTCTGGGCTGCACAGCACGGACAGGGGTGAAATCGTCCCCGTTGGATAAACCAGATGAGGTGCAGGAAGGTGACTGCACAAACAGTGGGGTGGGGGGGGAGGGAGGAAAGTAAGAAGCAGGGAGTTTGTTGTTTCCTCCAGGGCTTCTGCACAGCTCCCCCTCACTCTGTCAGTGCACACCCATGCGCACACGCACACACGCACGCGAACACACGCACACACAGCCCCGGAGGAGGGAGGCGTATTTGGAAAGAAAGAATGGATTCTCACTTCTTGTCTGTCCAGAGTGCAGGCTCTACTGAGCCACCAGCCAGGATGGGCAGGGGAGAGGGCAGCGAGCAGCTAAGCGCGGGCACAAGTAGATGTGGGCGCAGATGCGAATGAACAGCACAACAGGAAACCTGTTTCTCTGCGTGTCGTGGGGACAGCACATTGGACAGCTGAAAAATGAGCCCTTTTCCAGCCCCCAAGAGGCAGCAAAATGCTGTGGGCGTGGGGTCCTCAGAGCCCCATGCTCAGAGCCTGCCTCCTGCTGGAAGAGTGGCTACACCCGCGAGGTTCGCCCCGGTCGGGGAGCCGTGAGAACAGCCCGGATTTCTGACCAGTGGGACCGGCCTCTACTGCTGGAGCCAAGAAAGCAGCCGTGTAGGGCCAGTGCCAGAACCGCGTGGGGCCAGGATCAGCGGAACCGCGGGGACCCCAGGGGGACCCGATGTGCTGCCTGCCCACGCCTGGCACCCAGGCCGCCCTAGAGCAGACACTTTAGGCTTCATGGCTCTAAAAGTGGGGGGAGGGGGCAGGAAACCCTCTGTGAAGGGGGACGACACTGGGACAGGGAACGTTGAGGAGCAACCACGTTTAATCCAAGGAAGGCCCAGAAAAGGCTCACGATCCTACTAGAAATGACTAGAACATCTGCAACTCAACAGCAACAGAAACATCTAAAAACACAGCAGAGAAACAGAAAGGGCACTCTCAACATGTTTGCCTAACATGAAAGAAGGCGGCGAAGAAGGCTCAGAGGAGCAGAAACAGCATGAGACATACAGGGGGAAATGCTGGACGTAATTGGAACCTTTTCAATGGATTAAACTCTCCAACCGAAGAGCAGAGGCTGTCAGAATGACAAGCAAGACCCAACCGTCTACTGCCCACAAGAGATACAAGTTAGATTTAAAGACACAAGAAGATTAAAAGTAAAAGAATGAAAAAAACAATATTTATCATGAGAACAGTAACCAAAGGGAGCTGGAGAATTTCGGGGACATCGCACAAAATGGGCTTTAAGACAAGATATATTATATTAAAAGAGCCAAAAAAGCATATTTCATAAAGAAATGAATCCATCAGGAAGATCTAATGACTAGAAGTAACATTGCATTTAATAACAAAGCCCCGACATACACAAAGCAAAAACTTTCAGATTAAAAGGAGAAATAACCAGTTCAAAATAAAATTAGAGACCATGATACTTCTCTCCATAATTGATTTAAAAAAAAAAAAACATCTACACTAAAATTTGGTAAATTATAGAAGAATTGAAGAGCACTACTAACCAGCTTGATGTAACTGGCATAGTTAGAATGTTCTGGTATATCTAACATCAGAACGCTAGCTCTTGTGAAGCACACATGACTTAATTTCCAGGAGAGACCATGTTCTAGGTCACAAACAGTAATTTTAAAAGATTGAAACTATATAATGAAGTCAGAAATTAGAAATCAACACAGAAAAAGATGTGGGAAGTCTCCATATGTTTGGAAATTAAACCCCAAGTCTCCAACAGGCCAAAGAAGCACTCATGGGGAAAATGAAAATATCTTGAACTAAAAGACAATAAGCACGAGTGCAAAACTCTTTAAGAAAGTAGCAACAGGCATGCCTGGGTGGCTCAGTTGGTTAAGCGTCCGACTTCGGCTCAGGTCATGATCTCACGGTTCGCGGGTTCAAGCCCCTCGTCGGGCCCTGTGCCGACAGGGAGCTCAGAGCCTGGAGTCTGCTTCAGATTCTGTGTCTCCCTCTCTCTCTCTCTGACCCTCCCCTGCTCACGCCATCTCTTTCTCTCAGAAATAAATAAAACCTGAAAATAAATTTTTTTAAAGAAAATAGCAACAAGCCAAATTCGGCAGTCTATGAGAAGGGCTGTGTACCATCACCCAGTGGGGTCCATTCCAAGTGCAAGAATAGTGTGATACCTGAAAATCATTACTGTAACAAATGACATTAAGAAAGTAAGGAACAAACCCACATAATCATCTCAGTAGATACTAAAAAATTTTTTGATAAACTCCATCGTCTGTGGTACAAACTCTCCATAGATGAGGAATATAAGGGAGCTTTCCCAAGCTGACAAAGGAAATACAATAAAATCTTTGTTGGCAAGCGTAACTCATTCCAGAAACATGCTTGTAGTCCAAAGCACTCGTATATCAAAGTGCATTTCAAGAACCATTGGCTCAGCATGATTATGTGACGTTCGGAACAATGGACCATTAATATTGCAAGAAACTGCTCATTTATCAACTTAAAATTTATTAGCAATGTTTGCTTGTCTTGAGGAACATTCACAGAACAAGTTACTTGAAATCCAAGGTTTTATTGTATACAAAAGCTTACAGTTAACATGACAGAAGGGGCGCCTGGGTGGCTTAGTCGGTTAAGCGTCCGACTTTCGCTTAGGTCATGATCTCGCGGTTCGCGGGTTTGAGCCCCGCGTCGGGCTCTGTGCTGACTGCCAGCTCAGAGCCTGGAGCCTGTTTCAGTCTGTGACTCCCTCTCTCTCTGACCCTCCTCTGCTCACGCTCTCTCTCTCTCTCTCTCCTAGAAATAAATAAAAAATATTAAAAAAAAAAAAAAAACATGACAGCTGATGATAAGACTGTGTCCCCAGGGCGCCTGGGTGGCTCAGCTGGTTAAGCGTCTGACTCTTGGTTTCAGCTCCAGTCAGGATCTCACGGTTTTGTGGGTTGAGCCTTGTGTCTGGCTCTGTGTTGATAGTACAAAGCTTGCCTGGGATTCTCTCTCTCCCATTCTCTCTCTCTCTCTCAAATAAATTAATTAATTAAAAGTTTTACTCTTCAGAACGTATCAGTAAGAGAATAAAAACACAAGCCACACACTGGGAGAAAATATTTGCAAATCATGTATTTGATAAAGGGCTTTTATCAGAATATATAAAGAACTATCACAACCCAGTAATAAGGCAGGAGGTCCAAGTTTTACAAATGGGCAAAAGACTGGAAAAGACTTTTCACCATATACAGTCATATATACTGTTAGCCATCAGGGAAGTCAACACCACCATGAGATACTACATATTCCCATTAGAAAGACTATAATCAAAACAGCAAGCCTAGAAGCATGGCAAGGATGTGGAGAACACGGAGCCCTCAGCCCTGGCCAGCGGGAGCGTAAGGAAAGCAGTTGAGTAGCTTCCTTAAGAGGTATACGTCTGACACAACCAGCCATTGGACCCCTAAGTATCCATCTACCCAAGAAGAGTGAAAACGCCTGTCCACGTGAAGACAGGCACACATACGAGCACAGCGGCAGCATCCGTAATAGCCCTAAACTGCAAAGCACCTGGTACCGCCAGTAGGTAGATGAACCCGAGGAGGTAGGTCTGGACACCAGGGCTCCGCTCAGAGCTAAGGAAGCAAACCACTGACACACGGCACAACAGGGAGGAGCCCGCAGCGTTGTGCTACGTGAAAGGAGCCAGACACACAGAGCTCATGTGGCTTGATTCCGTTGATGCGAATGTGGCCAGAAAGGACAAAACCACGGAGACCGAGGGGCCCTAGCTGGCTGCGGCCGGGAGTGCGGGAGGAGACACTCAACTTTTGGGGGGAAGGAAGTGTCCTAAAACTGGGCTGTGGTGATGGCTGCACAAAGGCTTATTTCCAAAACATCACTGGGCTGTGCGTTTATGGTGGATGAATTGTGTTACGCAAATTATAACTCAATACGCTGTAAAAAAAAAAAAAAAAAAACCCACCTACAAGTAATTCATATGCAGTCAAAGGTGTGTTATAAAAGGTTTTGAAGACTCGTTAGAAGGTCCCTTCTCAGAGAAGTCATTGCTATCACTACGCTGAAGCCTGTACCTATCAGGAAACTCATTTGCAAGATGTGCCTGTACCTCGCGTGCCTCTGGAGGGGGGCCTTGTTCTACGGCGTCTATGGGCCAGTGTGCATGAGCCAGCTGCTCAGCCACAGGGTAAGATGGGAAGATTACGTGTCCCAGCTCTGGAGCCAGTCAAGGTGGCACCTAAGGTTATCAGTGACTCTTAATAGCAAAATTCTCTTTTCATCAGGTACTAACACATGTTTGCTTGGACATTGTCGTCTGGCACCGAAATGGGCTGTGAAGCGCAAGATAACGAGTATTTGTTCCAAATGTCACCAGGATGGGCCTGATAGCGCTGGAGCCGGGAACAAAGAATAGCCTGTGACAGTCGCCTCCGTGGACTCAGACCAGGCATCCCAAGAGGCAGGACAGTGCCTCCTGCTGCCCACGTTTCTAATAACACTAATGACCACCAACCGCTTCATTTCAGAGATTTCAAGCCCCCACATGTGTGTTACAGCCACCACACTGAATCGGGCTCCTCCAAATATGGGGAGAGAGACACAGCAGTGTGCTGACGCATGTTTAACGACAGGCACCCCCGAGGAGAAAGGGGGCCTAATTTGTAGCATTTGCTGGTGGCTGTGGCACAATACTGCCACCGTGGCTGATTTTCAGCTACTGACGTGATGTCACTGAACGTGGAATTAGAAAGAGGTGCTCACAGGTGCTGGTGAACCAGGGGAAGCCGCTGCCAGCACACCTATGCCTAGGGACACAGGGACACAGACTTTAAGGCTTTTTAATTTTTAAAACATCTTTATTTTTGAGAGAGAGAGAGAAGCAGAGTGTGAGTGAGGGGACAGGGGCGTAGATAGGGAGACACAGAATCCAAAGCAGACTCCAGGCTCAGAGCTGTCAGCACAGGGCTCGAACTTATGAACCGCAAGATCATGACCTGAGCTGAAGTCAGACACTTAACCGACTAAGCCACCAAGGCGTCCCCAGAGACTAACTAAGACAGCCAGGCCAGCAAGGATTGCACAATTCTGACCCATCGTTCTTTGCGGACTGTGCCCTGAGCAGGCCCAATGTTGAGCTCAGAGTCCTGAGACCTAATCAAAGTCCTTACTGTTCTGAGGTTCCTTTATTCTAAGGTTTTTGGGTTGATCTTGCTGCTAGATGGAAACTCTGTTGTTGGGGGGCCTCGCTCAGTTACACTGGTTCCACTGGCCAGGGAGTCTCATTTCTCCAAAGTTGGTACTGAGTTCCACGTCCTCGGGAGTAACCAACTGACAATGGCTAAGAAGATGGTGTTTTGTCTCTTTGAACCAGGGCCACATGGCAAGGCCTAGGGTGGTGGCCAAGGGCTGGGGTCAACAGGTTGGGATTAAAAGTAATTGTTGCTGATGCCCAGGGTCAGAGATTCACACAATACACACCTGCCTATTGGTGTCGCAAGACTTCCTGGCTCCAAGACATGGGGAAGATGAGCGAGTCTCAAAGTAGAGATAGCCACTCACCCAGGGGGCGGGGTCCACAAAATGCCCATCCCCACTGCCCCGGGTCACTGATGGCTCCCGCCGTCGAGGGGACCCCCAGTTGGGAATCTTGGATCTCTGCACGAGAGTGGTGTTGGGTCCAGCTCTCAGACGGGCATGCATCATCGACGCGCTTTTCCGTTGGTTTCCGAGGGTTGCTCGGTGGCTGGCAACGAGAGACACCACCTTTGCCAAAATGACAGAAGAAAACCTTGAAGCTTACAGAGAATGAGGACACTTCATAACTTTGCTGTTCTGGCCTAGCTGGGGGAGCAGAAAAACCAGCCATATTACCCTGCGAAGATACCTTCATATATAGAAGACATGGGTAAGCGAGATTTTGATTTTGAGCCTTCCCTAAACCATATGAAGAAAAGCAGTGGGGAGTGGGGTTGGGGGGAGGGTAGCAGTCAATGATTCAGGGTTTATGCAACGTCTGGCATCTGCAAAGCTCTTTGCTACCAACTTTCCTTATCATCATTCACAGGCTGTGCGGTGGGGTCAGCAGTGGTCACTCCTATCTTCGCAGGGAAGTAGGGTGGCGTGATGCTTAGATTAGGATGCTTGTACTTCCAAATAAAGCTGGCAATAAGCGACAGCCATTTCATTCTCTTCAGGTTGCCACTTTTAAAAGTTGTTAATAGAAGTAAATTTTGTTCTCTGCGTCAACACAAGAGCAATGGTGTTTTTCTTCTTATCGTGTAAGAGTCTATCAAAATTCGGATCTAAGAATACCACCACCAGCAGAGGTCAAAAAGGGCTACTGCTTTAATTAGTACTTTGGGACACAGTCTGTGTTATTTAAGAACAGAGAGGGCGCCTGGGTGGCTCAGTCAGTTAAGCATCTGACTTCCGCTCAGGTCATGATCTCACAGTTCATGAGTCTGAGCCCCGCGTCGGGCTCTGTGCTGACAGCTCAGAGCCTGGAGCTGCTTCAGATTCTGCGTCTCCCTGCCTCTGCCCCTCCCCTGCTCATTCTCTCTCTCCCTCAAAGATAAACATTAAAAAATAATAAAAAATAAAAACAGAGACAGACATAGAAAGGTGTGTGTGTGTGTGTGTGTGTGTGTGTGCACGCACGTGCGTGTGTGTGTTCTCCATTTTGGAAAAACAGACTTTAAAACACAAAAAATGTTTTAACTATTGCAAGATATAGAGCCAGCGCATCAACAAGGAAATTTTCCAGTTTTCCTCCCTACCAGAGAGCTGAGAGACTAACCAGTGGGAAGAGACTCATCTTTAATACATTAGTTGAGCCCCTGCACGAGTTCATGCATAGCAAACCAGGCCCCTTCCCTGCTGACAGGGAGGGGAAGGACATTAATCAGTAACCCTATTTACATGCCATTTACATATTTATGAGACCTGTGATGAGCAACTTGGTGGTAGGCAACAGAAGAACCTAATTTAGTTGGATGGACCGGGGAAGGCATTCCAAGAAAGTGACATTGAGCTGAAATCTAAAGACTGAGTTGGTTTTAATGGGAAACGAAGGGAGGAGGGGCGCAGAGCATGTTCCAAGGCCCTGTGGTGGAGGCTGCATAATTCGCTGCAAGAATTAAAAAGAGGCCAGAGGTCCATAGCTTTGTAGCAAAGGGGCAAGGATGGGAGGTAAAGAGAGCTTGGATTCCAGAAGCTGAGAGGCAGGTCTGGGAGCTGATGACAGTCCACAGAAGCCAGGGCTTAGCAGGTTGGTCTCTGGACAGGAGCTCAACTATGACCTAGTACCCAACTATGACCTAGTAGCAAGCACCATTCACAAGTCCCTATGGGACCTCTGTGCCTCATTTCCTCTCCTATAATCTGGTTTCTGCCTCGCAAAGTTGTTGCAAAGATTCAGTGCTCTGTTGCATATACAGCTCTTTACACACAATTTGATAATTTTTATTTAAAGCCTTTACTGTCTCTCTCGTGACATCTTCTTACCTTTAGGCCTCTATTTCTTAGCCTAGATTCTGTGGGGCACTGCCTCATCGCACGCTCCAAGCAAGGGGACCCTGATGGAATTGGCAAACAAGACACTGGCAAACAAGAATCCTCTGAAGGTCTCACAGTTAAAAAAAAAACTTTCCCAACCAAATGTGTACACAACTTGATGACCCCATGTCACTCCCTTTTGGCTGTCACCGTTAATAACCAATGTCTGTCAGTCCACAAAAGTTGCATGGAGAAAACTGAGAGGCACCAGCCAAGACTGATTTTAGACTCTGGCTTGTGCATTTGCAAGGCTGCGGGAGAGAAATGTGCAGGTTGTCATGTAGAAAATAAATTATTTCAAAGCCCCCCTGTGTAAGCCATTCTTTTTTTTTATAATATTTTTATTTATTTCTAGGAGAGAGAGAGAAAGACAACGTGAGCAGGGGAGGGTCAGAGAGAGAGGGAGTCACAGACTGAAACAGGCTCCAGGCTGAGCTGGCAGTCAGCACAGAGCCCGACGCGGGGCTCGAACCCACGAACCGCGAGATCATGACCCAAGCGAAAGTCGGACGCTTAACTGACTAAGCCACCCAGGCGCCCCCTCTGTAAGTCATTCTTAAGTGATCCTTGTTTCTCGGAATCTTTTCCTGACCCACAGCTGTAATTTTCAATTTATTCAGAAGATGGCTTTCAGGGACCATGAGTTACCAGAACAACATGACCTTGTTAGTAGCTTTGTCTCCCCCTGAGCCCCAGCCATCTCCTCTGTGCACCCTGGTGTCGGACGAGGGGACCTAAGAGGCCTCAAACACGAGGATTATCTGGTTCTAGGTTAACATCTTTCCCAGTTGCATGTGTTATGTTCTTAGTTGATTACTAAGACCAGTCCAGGCTCCGTATGAGTGGATAGACACGTTTCCACCCACAAATGGACAAAGCACCTGTGTGGTAGGGTCCCCTCCCTAAGAAAAGAAAATAAAACAAAACAAAACCTCAAGGCAACCTGGCTATACGCTCATGACCTTGTAACATGAGACCACTTCATCAGACTGCATGTTTGTGTGTTACCATATATGGGAGACGAAGAAATAGAAAGTATATTTTAAAAACTATGCCACATGGTGTTCAGGGCTCCGTCCTTCGGGTACGAACCCAGCTGAGCAGTGCCGGCACGAATAAAGTTCCTTCCTGGAAAGAAAAGCCTCGGTGTCACGACTCTGTATGAGAATCCTGCTGTACTAGGTCTTTGACTGCTTGCCTTCCCATTATTTCGTCCATCTCAGCAGCACTGAAGATTTTCATGCGTGGCCATGATCACTTTCATAATTTTCTACGTGTCCTTTTTTTAGAAACACATTAAATACAGAGAAGTGCAAAGTGTAATACAAAATAAGTAAGTCATGGAAGTGTAATGTACAGCCTGGGCAATAGAGTCAATAACATTGTATTAACTTTGCAAAGTGGTAACAGACACTTGATGACCATTTCACAAGGTATACAAATGTCAAGTTACTACATTGTACACCTGAAACTAACACAATAGTGTATGTCAATTATACCTCAGTAAACTGAAAAAAACAATAACAAAACATTTCCCAAACAAAAACATTTGGGAAAGCACTCAAATGTTAACATCTGTTAGATCATGGACAACTATGCCTGTGTATTTTTCCTCCATGTTTTTAAATCTTTTGAAATTTAAAAATTATGATCTTCAGTAAGTGATAAATTTCTGCTAATGGTGACCTCACAGGCATCAGCTTATCTCAGCTCTTAGTCACGTCCTTGAGCTGTCTTGAGGCATAAATTTACAAATAGAAATACAATCTTGTTTCTTGCCCTGCAAAGTTCAGGCTAGGCCAATTATCTCTGAGATGCAAGCATTATTTACTTAAGGTCCAAATTAATGGCAACCAGGAGTTAAACCACACCCAAGCTATCTAACCGATTTCAAAATTAGTTACATAATCTTAACTGTCAGCGTCCCAGGAAGAGACCTTTCTCCACTAACTTCCCAAAAGGAAGACATACTTCATAATGCTCCACCTAAGCCACCTTGAGAATGGTCACAAGCCAAAATGCCATTTCGTTTTTATTGATCATAAACATTCAAAGATACATGGCAAAAACACCTCAAACTCTGTCCAAACTATAGCAAACTTTGAATCAGGCCTGATTCTGGGTTGAAGCCAGCGATGTCTACCTTTCTGGGAGTATAGTCTTTGTAGCAGTTAATCATATACAAACAAATGAGGCTCTAACTAAAGGATTTTTTGCACCTCTTCTTTGTATAGAAGAACATTTAGCAATTTCCGACCGAACGTGAACTAGCGGGACCCCATGCTCACCAGGCCAAGATTAAGTTGGAGAGCTCAGGAACTGGGACACCAAGCGATGGAGGCTGGGCAGTGCTGTTTTGGATTCCAGAGGGTGGGTTGGGGCTGCAGGAGGACCTAAGGGAGCTCAGTTTGCATGTCCCAGTCATCATGTTGAAGCAACAGCTGCCCCCAAAACTGGGGCGACTCTGGCCCACGGTCCTGAGCCCACAGGAGGAACTTTAGGACCAGGTTCTCTGTGCTTGCAAGGAGTTGACAACGTGAGTGGAGACAGACCAACCTCGGGCGGTAGCTGCACATCTGCCCCTGGGGCTGGTGAGTTCCAGTCGCTTGGCGCCTTGGCCAGGGCAGTGAGGTCGAGCCTTCCTCATGAGCTCAGCTGCCGCCCTGGTCAATACACAGGGGGAAAGGCAGTCTCAGGAAGACGAAGAAAAAAAGGCCACACTGTTTCGGGGCCTGCATCTTCTCAAGAAAAGCTACAGACAGACTCCGCCTGAAGCAGAAATATCAGAAGAAGGATTGACAATCAGACCAATAGACATTTGAAAAGAAATAGGCAAGATGTTAGCAAGATGAAACAAAAAGAGAAAATCAGAGAACAGCAGAAACATTTTGTATGAAAAATGTAAAGTTGAAGCAGAGAACGGAATGACCAGGCAGAATAGCAAGATGGACGCAGCCGAGGAATAACAGAATAGCACCGGGAAGATACAGTGTTGCAGGAATACCAACCTCAGGAAGAGGAAATGACAGAGTTAGAAAATGCAGAAAACTTGAAAGTGATATGGAGAAAAGAAAAAATGCACAGAAATCTAAACACAAGGAGGCTGGGGGGGGGGGCAGGGGACAGGTGTGGTAATTAAAATCAGACCAGTAAATATTTGAAGAAATGTTCCCCCCCAAAATCCCCCAGAATAAAAAAATAAAAACCAGACAATGGTTCATATTGAGAGTTTTTATAGAGTACCAAAGAAGAAAATAAATTAAATATATGTTCATGAAATTTCAAAATATCAAATAAAAACACAAACTTAAAATCCTTCTGAAATAAAGGACACGTCATATATAACTGGGGCGCCTGTGTGGCTCAGTTGGTTGAGCGACCGACTCTTGATTTCTGCTCAGATCATGTCTCAGGGTCCAGGGTCGTGGGATCAAGCCCCACACGGGGCTCTGGGCTGACAGTGCAGAGCCTGCTTGAAATTCTCTCTCTCCCCCTCTCTCTGGCCCTCCCCTGCTCACACTCTATCTCTCTCTCAAAGAATAAATAAACTTTAATAAATAAATAAATAATCATTAGCAACAGAAAAGGTAAAATATGCCCCATATTACATGGAATTAATAACATAGATCCTCACTGTCTGATATAAAAGCCACTTGCCATATGCAGCTGTTTAAGTTTGAGCTAATTAAAATGAAAAGAAGTTCTAAAGTCTGTCCCTCCATCACACCACAATTCCCATGATTACCAGCCCTCTTTGAGTGCATGCGACTCCATCAGGTAGCATCGATAGAGAACATTCCAGCGTCACAGGAAGTTCTGTTAGCCAGCCCTGAGACACACAGTATCAACATGAGGCCATGTCTGCAGGAGAGATGAGACCAGTGGATAGGAGAGTTCAAGAATTCTAGTCTCATCATGGAAGAAAGTAAAATACCATCTTTTCAAACGTAGGAAGATTATAAGTGCTGATAGGCTTGGCATAAGTTTCCCTCGCCCCAAAGTATAATTAAATCACAATAATTAAAGTCTTGGCTTTCTTGCATTGTTTTTATTCCTCATTGATAGAGGCGTTTTTCCAGAACAATTTCATTGGTTCCAAAAATAGCCCTTCTTGGGATAAAATATTACTTAATAAATCCCTGCATATAAAAGGCCTTTCATCTTATAAATATTTTATATACATTTTCCAGTTCAGTTGTTTTTCTAAAGAAAATTTTTTTGTTATTCTTTCTTTGTTTAAAATCTCCTGAGCCATGAATATATCATGAGATATAAATATATATATCAGGGGGATGTTTTTCTCTAGTCACAATGTTCTCTACATCTGGGTTCACCCCACTGTATAACTCATTTCCTTGGCCTGTGGACAGCTGTCCTATGCCTGTCACGCCTCGGGGCCAACCTGTAAGGGACCCAGTTTCCCTCAATTGAGGGCAAGCATCACATGAGCCTTGTTTGCATGTGCAGGTGGATTCAGGGAAAGGCGGACTCCTGTGAGCTTGAGATGACAATTTGCCTTTTTCTCCTCACATGGAACTCATGTTTTATGCTCATGGACCTTATTTATTCAGCAAAAAAAATTTTGAGTATCAACCCAGCTTCCTGTTCCCCGGAGGTGAGACGAGTCCGTGATGCCCCTGCTAACAGCTTCAGAGGCCGGTTTGCGCACGGTGTCATGGCGGTGCACTGAGTTTCCAATTCCCAGCGCGACTGCCAGCCCCCCGCCACCCCTTCCTTCCTCTGTGTTCCCCTTCTGAACTGTTACAGGGCTTGCAAGTCTTCCAGCAAATTCTAGGCAGGTGGGCCTATTAAGTGAGCACACATGTCCTTGTTAGACTTCAGACTTTGACCCTCACAGTTCAAGATAAGATCCGTGTGCATCTGGAGGCCTAACCAAGTCTCCTGTGATAGGTTTCCCTGGGGTCCAGGAGGCCTTTCCACTAAAAATGCTTAGTGACCTCACTAAAACCCCAGTGTAGGAG
Source organism: Hyaena hyaena (assembly GCF_003009895.1). Lineage (NCBI taxonomy): Eukaryota > Metazoa > Chordata > Mammalia > Carnivora > Hyaenidae > Hyaena > Hyaena hyaena. Next base: position 74,193 of record NW_024081763.1, on the reverse strand, counting down.
CCGCCAATGCAGTGCCATCCACGGCAGGTGAGATACAATATCTATCACCAAAGACTTGTCAATTAAGGAAACTAACACTTACAAGGGGTAGTGTATTCTAAGTGCTTGGTGTGTATTAATCCAGTTAACTAGGAAGCAAAGTAGCAGGCAGGATTACTGAGCACTCAGTGAATTCTAAGTGCCTTGTACATGTTAATTAAATTAAATGACTTTCCTAATACTCACAGAACTCATGGAAGTTGTTACCATGTTCTGGCCCATTTCACAGATGGGAGAAGTCAACTTGCTGTGGATACAGCCAGTGAAAGCAGATGCAGGGCTTTGCACCCGGGAAACTGAGTCCGAGGCTCATTCTCAGAAAGACCAGGCCATGCCGCCCTCCCAACGCCATACCACCAAGTAGACAGGTAAGATTTTGACGTCTGAGTGCAGTAACTACTAGTGTGATACCTGAACCCTGCCCTGTGCTTTAGGAGTGAGAACACGGATGCAATCACTTCCAACTGAGGGAATCAGGAGACTTTATGATGCATGGTCAACGGCACCAAGCCAAACATGAGAGACTGAAGTAAAGAAATAATTGCCACTAAATTGGACAGCCTGTGTAATCCCAGCACACGGGAACACCCCAAATTCCCAGTTCTGCCTTCAGGCAACACAGCACCCCACCAGCATCCATCCTTGACTCTTTCATTTCCAAGATGGAAGCCACTTCCTCTATACCTTGCCGGAGCCGCCACACACGATCATATATGGCCCCACTCCAGGTGGCTCCTTTTCTTCCATGCTAAAGCCTCTTCCTCAAAGTTTCTGCCCTCTTCACAGACAATCATACAGGAAAGAAAAAAAAAAAAACGAGTCTACACGTGCTCCTGGATTACAGAAATAATCAAAATAAGGCTCACAGGGGCGCCTGGGTGGCTCAGTTGGTTGAGCCTCCGACTTCAGCTCAGGTCATGATCTCTCAGTCTGTGGGTTCAAGCCCTGTGTCGAGCTCTCTGCTGACAGCTCAGAGCCTGGAGCCTGCTTCAGATTCTGTGTCTCCCTTTCTCTCTGACCCTCCTCTGCTTATGCTCTGTCTTATTCTGTCTCTCAAAGTAAATAAATGTTTAAAAAAATTAAAAAAAAAATAAGGCTCACAGTGCCTTATGTCTGTAACTCAGGTGGTGAGAGCAGGTCTTCTGGGAGCATCATTGAAAAAATACAATTAACGTGACACTCAAGAGTAGCACTTGCTGGCGGCTCAATGGCTGACAAGCCTGAAGAAAGAAATACGAAAAAGAAAATGAACTCTGATTGAATTAATGCAAAAAGTTTGGGCAGATATGGGTCTAACTCTTTCTGTATATTCCCTAGGCTGACACTTACTTACTCCCCCAACCTCAATCAGTTACACACATCCCAGGAAGTTCCCCCCTCCACCTTTATGCCTTCAAAGGGAAAACGTTAAAAGGGAACAATTCTGGGAGTAGCTGGAATTAAAGCGCACCACCTTCACAGGATACATTAGCTACACCATAACTTTAAAATGAAGGCAAGGAGCGCCTGGGTGGCTCAGTGTGTTAAGCATCTGACTTCAGCTCAGGTCATGATTTCACAGTTCGTGGGTTCGAGCCCCATGTCGGGCTCTGTGCTGACAGCTAGTTCAGAGGCTGGAGCCTGTCTTTGGATTCTGTATCTCCCTCTCTGTCTGACCCTCCCTGCTTATGCTGTCTCTATCTCTCTCTCAAAAATGAATAAAACATTAAAAAATTTTTAATAAAAATTAAAAAATAAAATGAAGGTGAGAATCTTTAAAAAAATTCGGCCTCAGTTTGAGTCATATTGGTCCCAAAGTTGGAGAATTACATCTTAACTCTAATAAAGTTAGTTTCACTTGCTCCATTCTTTTATTTTTTTAATGATACTGACTTTAAGTTTTTTTGAGTTTTTTCCTTAATTCTTATTTGTTTTTGAGAGAGAGACAGAATGTGAGCCAAGGAGGGGCAAAGAGAGAGGGAGACACAGAATGTGAAGCAGGCTCCAGCACAGAGCCCGATGTGGGGCTCAAACTCACAAACCATGAGATCATGGCCGGAGGGAAGGAGCTAGAAAACAAAACAGGCTCAAGATGCAAGTCTGTGGTGAGCAGACACTAGGACCCACAGTTACTCTTCTGGACACTAGACAGATCCGGGTGTAGCTGGAGGCTGAGAATGAGGCTTGGCCACTGGCAAACACTGCTGCTGGGAAGCAGAAATATCAGCAAAGATTCTGGTGCTCAAGAGGGACAGAATTAGAGACTGGAGAGCACCAGACCACCATTCACTCCATCAGGACATTTGCCAATTTCTGACCCATCAGACCCAACTGCCTCTGTTCCCAGGGCTTCAACTAAGAACATAAGAAGTCTTTGCTTCTGAGGGTATGTGGGTGATAGAGTCCAGTCCTGCAAACCCCTGATGCCCTCCCTGGCAACCCCGAGGCCCAGCCCTTGATTGCATTTGGGTAATCAGCCTCTCTCCCAATCATCACTTTCTCAGAGGAAGACAGAGAACTTTCCTTATTGGAAGATAACATGTTAGAAATATCTATAGTCTTTCATATATAATATTCAGCTTACAAAAAATCATTACTACCCATGGGAAAAGAGAAGACAAAATGCTAAACAATTTTAAAAAACAGAATTAGGGGCACCTAGGTGGCTCAGTGGGTTGAGCATCCAACTTTGGCTCAGGTTGTGATATCACAGTTCGTGAGTTTGAACCCCACATCTGGCCCATGTGAAAACTTCAGAGCCTGAAGCCTGCTTCAGATTCTGTGTCTCCCTTTCTCTCTGCCCCTCCCCTGCTTATACTCTGTCTCTGTCTCTCTCTCAAAAATAAATATTTAAAATTTTTTTTAATTTTAAAAGCAAAAGAATTAAATTCTAAGATGACCCATATACTAGAGATAGCAGACAACTGCTTTAAAATAACCATGATCAATATGCCCAAGAAAACAGAAGAGGGGGCACCTGGGGTCTCATTCGGTTAAGCGTCCGACTTTGGCTCAGGTCATGATCTCACAGTTCATGAGTTTGAGCCCTGCTTCAGGCTCTGCACTGACCATGCAAAGCCTGCTTGGGATTCTCTCTCTCCTTCTCTCTCTGCCTCTCCCCTGCTCATATACGCGTGCACTCTTTCTCTCTTTCAAAATAAATAAATAAACTTTAAAAAAAGAAAACAAAAAATAAGAGACAGTATGAATGAAATGATGGTAAATTGCAGTTGAGAATTGGAATTTAGGGGAGCTTGGGTGGCTCAGTCGGTTGAGCGTCCGACTTCAACTCAGGTCATGATCTCACAGTTCGTGGGTTCGAGCCCTGCATCAGGCTCTGTGCTGACAGCTCAGAGCCTGGAGCCTATCTTCAAATTCTGTGTCTCCCTCTCTCTCTGACCCTCCCCTGCTCATGCTGGCTCTATCTCTCTCTCAAAAAGAAATGAAACACTTAAAAATTTTTAAAAAAGAGAGAATTGGAATTTAGTTTTAAAAATAATAGGTATTGCAGAATTTTAAGTACAAAATACACAATATAGAATTCAATGAATAGTTTTAACAGCAGCTGGGACACAGAAAATCTCCAGAATTCATGGCCTGGAAGGCAAACTGAAAGATTGGGATTAAAAAGTAAGAACAAATATTTTAAAGATTGAGAGACATGTGAGATATACTCAAAAGCTCTAAATTAATATAATGGAATTACCAGAAAGACAGGGGATAGAATGAGGCAGAAAGAGCAGTCAGAGCGATGATGATGGAGAGAACCATTTGAACTGATGAAAGACATCGACCCGTCACGCACTGAAGACCTTCAGTGAACTTCAAGTTAAACAAACAAACAGAATATCACGCACAGTCACCTTATCAATGTCAGACAGCTAAAAATCCAGGAAAAAGAGAGATTCTTAAAAGCAGCCAAAGAAATAACACTTTACCTTCATATAAGCAAAAATAAGACTAAAATCTGACTTCTTAAAAGAAATGGTAGCTGTGGAAAACAATGGGAAATTTATGACTTTAAGTGCAAGTATTAAAGGAAGAATAAAGGCTGAAAATCAATTATTTAAGTTTCCATTGCAGGAAGTGAGGGGGGCGGAGAAAAGGATAAAATTGCACTTAAGAAGGAGAAAAATAGGGGCGCCTGGGTGGCTTAGTCGGTTAAGCATCCAACTTTCGCTTAGGTCATGATCTCGTGGTTCGTGGGTTCGAGCCCCGCGTCGGGCTCTGTGCTGACTGCCAGCTCAGAGCCTGGAGCCTGTTTCAGAGTCTGTGACTCCCTCTCTCTCTGACCCTCCCCTGATCACGCTGTCTCTCTCTCTCTCTCTCCTAGAAATAAATAAAATATTTAAAAAAAAATACAGTGTTAAAAAAAAAGGAGAAAAATAGGGGTGCATGGGTGGCTCAGTTCATTAAGCATCTTGATTTTGGCTCAGGTCATCATCTCCCCATCTCTGAGTTCGAGCCCTGAGTCAGGCTCTGTGCTGACAGGTCAGAGCCTGGAGCCTGCTTCGGATTCTGTGTCTCCCTCTCTCTCTCTGCCCCTCCTCTGCTCATGCTCTCTCGCTCTCTCTCTCAAAAATAAATAAAAGCGTTAAAATTTTTTTTCAAAAAACAATCAGTCCAATTGACAATGTTATCTAAAATAAGCTAAGGAGAAAAAAAGTCATATTTTTAATTCAAGAGTTGTAAATAGCAACAACATTTGATACAATTTAAGCTGATTTATGATTTTTAATAACTCAAACTAGCAACAGGGCCAAAATAGACGAGATTCTTCTGGGAGGCTCACAAAATCCTATTTCTCAATGTGGGTGATTGTCCAAAGGGTTTTTATCTTCAAATAACTCTAATCTAAAAATGTATTTTACTTTTTGGTAAGAAGTTAGCAAGATACCCTGAATATCATGAATCCCATTAAGAATTTAACTTTTTCCAAATTGTGATGAGTGTCTTTCTGTGTTCAGAAATGCAGTTCATCCAAATGCCCTACCTGACCTTTAAATTTACGTGAAACAACCCTTATTAAGTCTTATTTTGCAAAAATGCCTAGCTACATGATTATTTGATTTAGTAGGTGAAAAAAACTGTTGAAAATGTGAAAAAATACATTGTTCAAGTGCATGTCTGAACTGAAGAAGCAATAAGATGTTTTTTTAAAGGATCAGAGTTTTGTTTCTTTTTTTAAATGTTTTTTTATGTTTGATAGAGCACAAGCAGGGGAGTGGCAGAGAGAGCGAGACACAGAGTCCAAAGCAGGCTTCAGGCTTCGAGTTGTCAGCACAGAGCCCAAGGTGGGGCTCGAACTCACAGACGATGAGATCATGACCTGAGCTGAAGTCAGACACTCAACCGACTGAGCCACCCAGGTGCCCCAGAGCCAGTAAGATAGATATGAATGTGGTATTTTCCACATCTCTTCCCCTCCATGAAGTCGATATATTTATATTAAATTATAATAAATCGATACATTTATATTATAATATTTATATTAAATCTTGGCAAAACTGCCTGCCTGAAACTTTTATTGATCAAGTTGTTTCCATGTTTACTCCTCCTATCCATCGTGAAAATCGGACACGGATAGCAACAGCCTTCCCACCTGAAGACTGTGCTTTGCAATATGCCGGGACGTCATGGAAACCAGGAGCGAAGCACCTGTAATGCTATCGTCCATGGAGATCATGAACACTTTTCAGAATGCTTTCATGGAAGAACGTGAAAAGCGAACACCAAACTCTGCCAAGGCTACGTTGGTTTCTAGGCAAAGAAAGGACTTCTTACGCAGAGGACAGTTTTTCAACTTCAGCTCCTATTCATATGAACTAACCATTAACATCATAAAGTGATGTGGCTGATCGTGGTGCAGTCGAATGCTACTCTCATGTTCTCGCTTGGCCTTGTAATCTTTAATAGATCTGTGGTACTGGAGGTGTGAGTGTGTACGTACTGTGCCTTTGGGGGTGTATCTATCTGCGTGTTGCATGCGTATTGTGCAGTGGATGTCTGTGTAGCATGTGTGTATTGTGTGGTGAGTCTGTGTGTGGTGTATGCATTTTTGTGGTGTGTGTTTGTGATGCACTTTATGTGTGGCATATATGTATTGTGTGATATATAAGGAATGTCTATGGTGTGTGTGTGTGTGTGTGTGTTTTGACATATTTATCATTATACTTTATATAACACTTTTGATTCTGACATTTTCATATAAATTTTGGAAGTAAGAATTTCTGAGGGGTCTAAAACTGTAAGGTAAAAAGTAATTATAAAGTTTTAACGTTATATCTGAATATAGGTTAGTGGGCTTATTTTTTTTCAGGGAAGCATTTGGATTATTTCTCCTCTTTCATCATTAAAAATAATGCTAGTGATGTGCTTCGTGTAAAGTTTTATTTTCCATATTTCAGTTTATTCCCTTAAGTTGGATTCTTAAAAGTGGGCTTATAAATGGGGCGGCTGGCGGACTCAGTTAAGCATCCAACTTCAGCTCAGGTCATGATCTCACAGTTTGTGGGTCTGAACCCCGCATCGGGTTCTGTGCTGACAGCTCTGAACCTGGAACCTGTTTCAGATTCTGTGTCTCCCTCTCTGTCTCTGCCCCTCCCCCACTCGTGCTCTGTCTGTCTCAAAAGTAAATAAACTGTATAAAAAAATTTAAAATTTAAAAAACAAAGTGGGCTTATCAAGTAGGGCAGAGGTGAGGAGCACTTCGAAGGCTTGAACACGTTGCAAGATTGCTTTTGTGAAAGCTCCACCCTCAACTACACATGTCCAAAGAGAGGGGAGAGCACCAGGGAGAGACTGACAGATGGACTGATGGACTTCTTACTTAAATAACTTATAACTCATAATGCTGGGCCACTTGTACTTAATCAATCCCATTCACGATCTTATTGAAAGAGAGAGGTTATCAACCCCAAACCAAATAGATTTCTTACAGGCACATTTCCTGTGTCCCCTTCCTCTTAAACGTCCTCACCAGCATTTCAAAGGTGTGATGACACAGATCCAAGCTAATACTACTTGCTGAAACCCAGAGATGAATGCAAGAGTATTTCTAGTAGCTTTGAAATAGCCTCAAACCGGAAACAGCCCAAGTGTATATATCAAGAGAAAAGATGAACCTAATCTTGTGTACTCAGACAATGGAATATAACACGGTGTCTTTGTCAAGTCAAGCTAGTAACAGAAGAGCGAAGACCAGGCGGCCTCAACAACAAACGTGTGTTTCTCACACTCTGGAGGCTGGAGGTCCAAGATCAAGGTGCCAGCAGCGTGGTGTCAGGTGATGGTCTGCTTCCTGGTTTACAGATGGCTGACTTCTCATTGCGTCCTCCCGTGGTGGAGAGGCGAGGGAGAGCTCTGGTCCCTTCATCCCCTGATAAGGGCACTGCTGCCATTTATGAGGGCTCCACCCTGATAACCTAATCGCCTCTCGAAGCCCTACCTCCTGATACCATCACGTTGGGGATTTAAGTTTCAACATTCTAATTTGGAGAGGGGGACACATTCAGTCCGCAGCACACAGGGATGAATAAAACCTGAGCCACGACATTATGGATGAATTTCAAAGACACAGCGAAGTGAAAGAAGCCAAATGGAAAAGAATGTCCCGTGTGATGCCACCGACCCCAAGTCCAGGACCAGGCAAAGCCAATCGATGATGCTAGAGGTCAAGATAGGCATTACGCTCGGGGGACAGAGGGCAGTGCCTGAAGGGGGGGATGAGGAGGCACTCCAGGGGGCCGGCCATCTCTGTGTCTTGCTCTGACTGGTGGTTAGTTAATGCAGGTGCTCAGCCTCTGAAAATTCATATGGCTGCACACGCAATGGCGAGGGAAATAAAAAATAAATAAATCAGCTCATCAGGAATTCTTAAATTCGCTGCAGGCACCCCGGGCCCCCATCCTCCTCCAAATGCAGCTTATATAACACAGCCAAAATTGTGGTGCTGTTCTGGGAAGCTTTTGTGGCCTCGAGCACCATTAAGGATCCCACCGCATTTGAACCCAGGATCACAAAACACTGGGACCAGCACATCTAAGCGACCGTGTAAGTCAAGCCCTTCCACTTACTGACTTGGAAGCCAAGGCTCTGAACCTTCTGGGAATCCATAAATGTTATCTGGGGAAGCAACACCTTCAGTCAGGGGAGCCGAGCCCTGGCGAGACCCCAAAAATGCTGAGAACTTTAAAACATGGACATCCGGGCTCAGACCCAGCCCAATTAAATCCTGATCTCTGGGAATGAGGCCCGCACCGTAATGGTTTTCCAAGCTCCCAGGCCAGTGGCAGAAGCAGCCAGGGGTGGGGAGCGACCATGCCACATTCCCACAGCGCTGGCACCTGAAGTTCACATTCACTCAGTCTGCCCAGCCCGTTGTGGAGCCCTGAAGCAATGGGCCCTGGAGGGGTAAGTCCTGGTGGGCTTGGAGGGGATGGGGAAGAGGAAGAGCCCAGCGTGTGGGGCGCTGCCTCCAAGAGCGACTCCTGAGCAAAGGCACCTGCCCTCGCTCGCCTGCGCCCCGCCTGCACCCCGCCTGCGCCCCGCCTGCACCCCGCGACACCAGCTGCCCTGGAGCAGGAGGAAAGCTCTTCTTTTCTGGCTATGAGGTTTCCTGTCACTTCCTTCCGACACATCCAGCGCGGCGCCAGTTACATAACCCAAGGAGCCGCTTTCTTAAAGTTCAAAGTCTAAATGGATCCGGCACCGCAGGAAATTTGGTATAAATTTAGTGAAGATCCGCAAATCTCTCTTGCTAGAGGCAAGGCTCCAACTCAGCTGTGCTGCACAAACGATACACAAAATTCGTGAGCTGGAGGTTCACACCCAAATATACACCTCAGCCAAAACCCAGCTAGGCGACATCTGGGCCGTTTGCACCCCCACCACCCCCACCTCGGGAAGGGAAAGGCTGGCGCTGTCCTCAGACACCGTCTCCGGGTTTTCCCTACCTGTACAAAGATTCCCGCCAGCACATGCCTTTGCACCCTTGTGGGGGGCCCCCCACCCCAGCAGCCAGGTCCTGGGGCAGAATCAAGGAGGCGGCCATCAGGTCTGAACTGAGACTCTAGCAAGCCATTAGCTAATATGTTACCAAAGTCTAGACCCCACTGAGAAATTACCCAGAGATAAGTGGCAGCATGTGGGTTAGAGTCAGATCTTTTGGGTGACGAAGACGGTGCCTTTTCTTGAATGTTCTGCTGCTTTCTAAATTGTCTTTCATTAGAACTTTAAGAGATTTAAGATTCAATAAACATTGTCTTATTTAACCCAGTCCTTCCTTCCTTCTCTGACCAGCTTTCAAAGAGCACCCATCACATAGGAAGCACTAAGGTGATGAAGGTCACTGGACAGAACAGCACCTACACTTACCCCCTCAATTTGGGAAGAGACTGCTGCACCGGCAAAGAGGCCCAGGCGTGAGGCTGGCGGTGAAAACACTGACCTCGGTGCTGGGAAGGCTGGAGGAGTCAGGTGCCTCGGGAGGGGACCTCGGGAGCCGGCTGAGCCTCTTCTGGGTGGAACGTGGCCCAGATCCGCAAGCCTGCCCTTCCAGGGCGCACCCACCCCTACCCTACGGGGGAGCAGCAGAGGAGAGACCCTCTCTGCAGATCCCAGAGAGAGAGAAAGCCAAGGCCAGGGGCTGAGGGGTGCGTGCCCAGGGCCTCCCCTCTTCCCCTGGGATGCGTCCGGGCCGGGAGGGAGCAGAGACGCCAGGAGCACTCGCTAATGGGATCTCCTCCGGGAGGGAGAGGAGGAGGCTGGGCACTCCCGGCACGTGCTGCGCTGCTGCGTGGTTCTGCTATGTGGCCCCCTGCCCCGGCCCGCCCCAGCCTTGCCAGGAGAGCGACTCTGTCCTGGTCTTCTCTGCCCTCACCACTCACTCCGTCTCATTTGCAAGCATCCTCCCTCTGCGAGCTGCCTGCTGCCCTCAGCCCGCTCCCCTGTGTGTGTCCCAGGGATGCCCCCCTGTGTGTGCCCTCGGCCCGCTCCCCTGTGTGTGTGTGTCCCAGGGATGCCCCCCTGTGTGTGCCCTCGGCCC
>NW_024081763.1:60559-63426 GCF_003009895.1 Hyaena hyaena | reverse complement strand
GCGTGTGCCCTCCCGCCGCTCCCCTGTGTGTGTGTGTCCCAGGGATGCCCCCCTGTGTGTGCCCTCTGCCCGCTCCCCTGTGTGTGTCCCGGGGATGCTTGCACACCCCCACCCCTGCCTCCTCCATGTCCGGTGTAAAGGCCAGGGCCCCTTGGTCCCATCGCACGGAGGCTTGCTCACTTCACCAAAGTCACAAAACTGCAAGCAGGGGCCAATACGCCAGCTGAGTGTGGCTCCTCCAGCTGAGTGTGGCGGGCTTCCCCGGCGTCAGGCGGCCCTGCAATCCACCCGCCTCCCCGGCCATCTCGGCCCCCTCCTCCCGACCCTTCAGCCACAGCTCTCCTTGCTGATTTATTGCCGTGGTTTGCCTTCCCGCCCGCCCCCGCCACAGCGCTGGGGTCTCCCGGACACCAGGGAAGTACGCCGCACACGGTTCTTTGCTGGCCCCAAACCATCCCCACCCCCCTCCTCAGCAACTGCACCGAGTGCGGCCCCCTCCAGGAGAGGCCCCTTCACATCAGGGAAGGTGAGACTGTCCCTGACAAGCCGGAAGCAGGTGACCGGGGCTGGCCAAGGAGACGTGGGGGGAGTTTGCTGGGGGAAAAGTCTCCGAAACACCTTCTCCTCCCCTGCAGGGGAGGTGCCCTCTCCGCTGCCGCCCTTTCTGGGGGCAGGTTTCGGGGTGTCATGGGCTTGACTGCCAGGCTCCTTTCAGGGTGGGCGTGTCAACCTGAGACATCAGCGAGCAGGGGGCAAACGCAGGGCACCTGCTGACCCACCAGCCGGGCACGGTGGAGAGAGATGGTGGGGCCCTGAGCTGGACCAGAGGGTGGCATCAGGACGGATGAGGGCGGCATTCTGGGCCACCTCGTACCTCCCAGCCTCTGCCCCCCTTTACCCCCGCAGCCCCCTCTGCCCAGCGTCGCCATGCCTTTGCTGCCCGGGTCCTGGGGATCAAAGTCCGCCTGTCCAGGCTAGACCGCCATGGCTGCGGGGCTCCCAGCCAGTGCCACAGGCAGTCCCCATCCCTGCCCTCTGCCACCTCCCTGTGGCAGTGCTGCCCTGGGGACGCACACGGCTTTTTAAGCCTCAATTATTAACAGGGACTTGAACTGTTATTTGCAGAACGTATCAGTTTCAGGGCTAGCTTCCAGTGACCCCCAAGTCTGAAGCTCTGGTCCTGACACAGCGCTTAGGGTGGTCCCCTGGCAGACCCAGGACTGGGGGGGAAGGGGGGAGGGAGGGTTCTGCGGGTGCCAGGAAAGCTGCCCCCCAACTATGCAGAGGCCCAGGTGGGAAAGACCAGGTGCTTCTGGGCAAATTGAAACAGGCTCTATTTCCCACTGTAGAACTTGTTGTGTCTGAAAGGCTGTGTCCCAGCCTGCTCGGGGTGCCACACACCTCACAGTGTCTGTCACAACCGCTCAGCTCCATCGCTGTGTCGTGAAAACAGCCCGAGACCATATGTAAACAGTGCAAGCGTGTTTATAAAACCAGGCAGCCGCCTAGATGTGGCCCGTGGGCCTTAGGTCACTGAGCCACACCCTAAAAACACACCAATCGTTAACAGTGGTTATCTGTGGATATTCTAGGTGGTTTTGACACTGTTTATATTGTTCTAGATTTTTTCCGCCAGGCCATTATGAACATGCACATCATCTTTAGAATCAGAAGAGGGATTTAAGTTGATGTTGATGATTAGTGGCTGGTACTTGATGAGATGTATTGATTAAGGCTTAATCCCAGGTTGAGGGACCCATTTTCTAGACACAGAACACTGGTTATAAGTAGCCTGGAACTGATTGGTTAATACTTGGCTTCTTTGATTTTTGTTAATTCACTTATCTTTAATCCGTGAAGGCACTTGTGCAGCATGAGCACACGCATGCACACACACACACACACACACACACACACAGAGTGATTTACTCGGGGAGACAGATGACTTTCTGTTTTTCTGTACATTTTCCTCGATGACTTCCTTGTCTTATTGACGGCGTGTAAATCAAACAAAAAACAAAACAGCAACTATTTTTGTCTCTTACCTCACAAACTCAGGGACAGAAAACTGAGACAAAACGAGATGTGCTTCCTCCTCGCCGCAGGCATTCTGCGCGCACAGCTCTGCTGTCACTCCCTGCGACAGGGCTGGGCGGTCACAAGGCCGAGGCCGGAGAGAATCGGGTGCTGGTCTCCGGCGCTGCTGACACGTGGGGAGGGCAGTTTGCCATTCATTTTGTCCTTTGCTGCGTTTACTTGGAACCGGTCGGGTTGGTTCAGGTAACTCTTCACGTACAGTTTAAGCAAACCCGTTAACATAAGGGGCTGTGTCTTCAGGAAGTGACACCCCGCTCCGGCCTCGCGCTGGGACTCGTCACCCCGCGCGCAGGTGGGGGGCACGCAGGCCGAGCTGGTTCTCACCGCGCCCGGGCTCTGCGCTCTTTCCGAGTCGCCGCCAACGGCGCTCCCTCTGCCCCCGGGTGTCCCGGTTCAGGTCTTCTCACCGCACACGCCGACCTTTGCGGCCAGGTCGGTCCTGTGTGGAGGTCTGTCCTGCCCGTTTTAGGGTGTTTAGCGGCATCCCTGACCCTTCCACCCGCGAGATGCCACTACTGTTCCCCCCACCCCCTGTTGTAACAATAAAACAGTAGGTCCAGACATTGCCAAATGTCCCCGGGCTGGCGGGAGGGCCTTATCGGGGAGGGCGCCGTCCCGGGGAGGGTGTGGGACAGGGTGTCATCCCATGGGAGGGGCCGTGGGGGGGGCGGTGTCCCGTGGGAGGGGCTGTGGGGAGGGCGCCGTCCTGGGGAGAGGCTGTGGGGAGGGTGCGGTCCGGTGGGAGGGGCCGTGGGGAGGGCGGTGTCCGG
>NW_024081763.1:42771-56149 GCF_003009895.1 Hyaena hyaena | reverse complement strand
GTGGGCGGGGCCGTGGGGAGGGCGGTGTCCGGTGGGAGGGGCCGTGGGGAGGGCGGTGTCCGGTGGGAGGGGCCGTGGGGAGGGCGGTGTCCGGTGGGAGGGGCCGTGGGGAGGGCGGTGTCCCGTGGGAGGGGCCGTGGGGGGGGCGGTGTCCCGTGGGAGGGGCCGTGGGGGAGGGCGCCGTCCAGCGGAGAATGCCTGTGTTGGTCACGAAAGCTCTGGCATTTAGTGAGGCGCGTCTTGTGTTCAGGCGGCACGTCTTCATGCCGTGTCACTGAGCTTGTGCCCCCCACCTGTAGGGCTCCTCCTGGGCGAGGCTGGGGGAGGGGTGTCCCACCCACGGGCTTCCTGGGGACATCTTCCGACGGTAACTGATTGCATGTCACGTTGTGACCATGGATTACCATCCACCCACGACAGAACTCGCGTTGCCGACGGGGTGACGGGGGTCGTCTGAACCACCCCACTCTCTCCAGTGCAACCCTTCGACTCTGATGCCCCCAAGTCCTCGGACAACTCGAGACAAAGCCCAGTAAATGACAAGCCTCAGGCGAACTGGGGCTGCCATTCTCTTTTGTCCGGCTGACAAAGGTCTACCAATTGTTTAATTAGATGTTAACACGTAACCGCTTTCTTGCTGTCCTCGAACCCCGGGAAGTCTGGTCACCCTGCCTCGCATCCAGCGTGAAGCCGCGGCCCTTTGCACCACGCACCCTCCTTCGGTCCACCCTGCGCAGCCCCCGCTCTGCCCCACAGTGTCCCCAGCAGGGACCTGGCCTGCGTCAGGTGTTTTGAGGGCCCCTGAGCGTGCAGGTCAGGCTGACACACTCGTTGCGTCATTTTTAATGCTGTGACACAGTTTCTTGCACTAACCTGAAGAAATAAGCAAACCCAAATTATCCAGTGACTTTCCAGCAGCAAAAGAGATTGAGAAGAAAACTTGCACCAAGGGTATAAACTACTTTACACAATCACATTAATCTCTCGCGTGCTCAAGAAGTAAAATCCAGCCGGGTGGCCTGCAGAAGACAGGAAGCTAGGAAGCCAGAGGGGACCCGGGTCTCCCATCTGACCCTTAGTCTCCTCCCCTGTGGAAGGAAAGGGCTGGACTATAAAAGTTCTGAGTTTGTTTCCAGATTTAAAAAATATATATATACTACGACTCTCTAAATCAAGGGTCAGCAAAACTTTTTTTTTTTGACATTTTTTTTTACAAATAGTTTATTGTCAAATTAGTTTCTTTTTCTTTTTTTCTTTTTCTTTTTTTTTTTTTACAAATAGTTTATTGTCAAATTAGTTTCCACATAACACCCAGTGCTCATCCCCACAAGTGTCCTCCTCCATGCCCATCCCCCCTCCCCCCCACATCCATCAGTCCTCAGCTTGTTCTCAGCATTCAAGAGTCTCTCATGGTTTGCCTCTCTCCCTTTCCCCCACCATTTCCGCCCTTCTTCTCCCCCTTGTTCCTCCGTCAAGTTCCTCCTAATCCTCCTATACGTGCAAACATGTGATATTTGTCCTTCTCTGCCTGACTTACTTCGCTCAGCATAACACCCTCAAGGTCCATCCATGTTGCTACACAGGCCAGATTTCATTCTTTCTCATTGCCATGGAGTATTCCATGGTATAGATAAACCACATCTTCTTGATCCATGCGTCCGTTGATGGACCTTAGGCTCTTTCCATGATTTAGCTATTGTGGAGAGTTCAGCAAACCTTTTCTATAAAGAACGGGAGAATAAATATTTGCGGCTTTGCAAGCAATACGGCGTCTGTCACAACTGCTCAATTCTGACATCAGAGCAAGAAGACGCCATAGATAGTACACGAATGAACAGACGTGGCTGTGTTCAGATAAGACTTTATTTACAAACACGGGAGACCTTCTGGATTTGGCCCTCGGGCCATACTCTGTGGACCCCTGCTCTGAATTGCCCGAATTTACAACTCATAAAATAGCATAAAGCTATATACACATATTGTTCCAATGTCAGATTCCTGGTTTTGATATTGACCTACGGTTTTGTAAAATGTAACCCTGGGGAAACTGAGTAAAAGGTACAGGGGACCTTCCTGTATTGTTTCTGCAACTTCCTGTCTGTTTATAATTATTTCACAACGAAAAAGTTTTTTAAAAAGTGGTCTATATGGGGAAACTCAATTAACCATATTTTAAGTTTTAGCTTTTGAGAATTTAGATCATCAGGACACACTTTCCGCTTAGCGAACAATAGTTACTTAGAACTTCCTTGTTTATACTGAGCCCGGGCCCAAACCTCTGAGAAAATACATCGTAAAGAATGGGACAGCGGCCCCTCCTTCCCGAGCTTCCCCAGATGGATTGATGGGTCCTCCTTCCTGGTGATGATCTAGGGACCTGGGGGTGGGGGTAGTGCCACTACCCGTCTAGACAGAGGTCTCCAGCCACATCTCCACCCAGGTGTCCTGTTCCCTGTCTGTCACCTCATGGCCACCGACACACCCACTCAACAGAGGACCTTTTGAAAACTAAGCCCTGCCCTCCGTTAAGTAAGTGCCACGTGCGGGAGGGGCTGCAGGACCCCAGAGCAGCAGGGACGTGGTCAGAAGGAGGAGGCACCCTCACAGGCAGGTGCGCGCGGGTGCACGGAGGCTGCGCAGGTGCACGGAGGCTGCAGGTGCACGGAGGCTGCAGGGGGAGGGGCTGGGGGGGCAGGAGTGCCAGAGGGGATTTTTGACCCTGACTCCTTCGTCCGGGGCCTACAGTCCATACAACCAGCTCTTACTTGCTTTCTGGATTGTTCATCTCACTAATCAGCCCCTTTTCGGCAGCATTTTATTTGCGCTGCTCTCCATCCAGAGGCAGAGAGTTGAATGATCCTGCCCAATTCGGGCTGCACATGGAATGTTCTGGGGGCTACTTGATTGTCCTAAGAACAGACGCAGCTGGCTTGTGGCCACAGAGTGTCCCTCGACAACACAGGATGGCTCTTTCCTGCAGAGCCAGCAGGCCCCTGCCTGGCTCACTCCCTGATACATATCCCCCCACACACATCACACACACACCACACACACACCACACACATACCACACACATACCACACCACTATATATACACACATATCACATACACACATATCACACACACACACACACCATACACCATACATATCCCTGCACACACACACCACAGCTCACACACACTGCACATCATAATATGTATCCACACACACACATACACACACCATACAAACCCCCCCACACACACACCACACACACACTGCACCACTATATATACACACATATCACACACACACACACCACTATCATACACTCATACACACACACACACACACACACACAGGTTTCTCAGCCAAGGCACCACTGCCACTTGGGGCTGGGTGACCTTGCCGTGGGGACTGTCCAGGGCACCGCAGGATGCTGGCTCCGTCCTGCCTCTGCCTTCCAGATAGTGGTAGCAAAACCCACGCGTGTGCGACCCCCACAATGTCTGCAGCCGCTGCCAGCTAGCTTCTGTTGCGGGGGCAACATCGCCGTGGCTGAGAGGGAGCCCGTGGTCCAGCGTCTGCTCTCAGTCTCTGCTACTGCAGCCCTTAGAATGTCTTTGGTCCCTTTTAGCACTTCGTCACTTCCTGCTAGTTAGTAATTCTTCCCAGGAGCGCTTCCCTGTTCAAATAAGCACCGTGGCTTTTGTCTCCCGACTGGGCCTTGACGCTGATCTGTTTCGGCTATTACGTTACAGCCAGATTAATACGAATAAAATTTGTAACGAAAGATTGGAAATTTGGCTACAAAACGGATGGGAATTTCCTGAAGATTGCTTCCAAGAAACACATTTGTGTTGAAGGTTAGACAGAACTTTGCCTCAAAATGTATTTTTAAAATGTCTTTCGAGTAGGTGGCACTGATTCGCACTTTGATGGGCAGGAGACGGGAGGGTCTGTTAGGGAAATGCATGGAGCGATGTCGGGGAGTATGTATTTTTGCGGTGCTGATGGTAAAAATGGGGTCTCAGGAAAGGTGGAATTTTCATCTGATGTCTAGAGGTATTTCAACTTTTGTGTATTGACTGGCCCTTTACAAATCTGTTGTGGCTTCTTTGTCACATCTCCTTCCCATGTTAGCCCTCTGTCTTCTCTTTCGAGTGTCTCTCCTTGAACTCTACTCTGATCATTATATTGCCACGTGCCTTTTGTTGACACTTTCTGGGGAACTGTTTCACATAAATCATTTATTTTACATCTGTCTCTTATGAATAATATAAAGTTCTTTATTATCTTCTGAAAAACTGTATCTTAGGCTTTTTTCACACGGAGAGCTCATGAATTCACGTGCGCTGTCATAACTGATGGGCTTTGTCTTCTGTCATCTTGTATGCTGTCTGGGATATTGTCTCTTTGTGCTTTCTTTTTGCCGGTGTGGTGTCATACTTATCAGACCTTTTTATCAGGAGCTAGCTGAAAGCATAGCCATCTTATGTTTATTCTAACAATAATCATCTTTACATTTGAAAAGGCAGATATTATCAGACTGGTGTGACGCTGCCAAAATCACCCAGGCACCCGCCCGGGGGGATAAGTGGAGGTGGAGCCCCATCCCGGCTGACGCCCCAAGGTTCCCGCGATGCCTGCGTATTGTCACCTACGTGGACCATGTGTGACACCCTTGTCTAGCCAGACTGGGCAGTAAGGGGCTCAGGATAAGGTGCCAGGCGGCTCTCAAAACCCCCAGGAGGGCCGAGAGCCAACTTGCATGTTACGTCGCAGGAACAGAGCGGCAGGAGTAACGGTCAACGACAAGAAGGGCTTTCGCGGGGGAATCGCCAGCACCCACGGGCGGGACGAGACACCGCCCACAGGAGTCAGCACCCCGGCGCCCATGCGCCAGGCAGCAGCGCCCTGTGTCTCTCCCTGGGCCGCCAGCATTGCACATGGAAGGGGGTGGCCATGGCGCTTGGTCTACAAGCTGAGTGACAGGGAAATGGTCACAGCTCCTTCACCAGAGAAGAGAGAGTCCAGGCTCGGCCCCGGCTCTCGTCTCGGTGGTGCCGGGCTTGTCCTGGGAGCCGGGAAGCAGCCCAGAGCTTTGTACAGATGGACTCAAAGTCCTCACCCAAACCCGCAGAGGGTAAGTACGATGCTGGCTTTACA
The DNA here is from genome assembly GCF_003009895.1 of Hyaena hyaena. Taxonomy (NCBI): domain Eukaryota; kingdom Metazoa; phylum Chordata; class Mammalia; order Carnivora; family Hyaenidae; genus Hyaena; species Hyaena hyaena. The sequence continues at coordinate 50,999 of NW_024081763.1, read as the reverse complement.
GGTGACGAGTGGAGGTGGCAGAGAGTGGTTTAGTAACCTGCCTGCGGTCACACAGGATACATACACAGCAGGGCAGTTTTCTCTGTGAACTGTGTTCTCTCCATTTGCATTCTCCAAGTGTCGTTGACCGTGACTTAACATTCGACATGACTTTGGTTTCGAACAGCCCTTCTGATCACAAAACTTTCCATGCGGCATTGTACGCGCTCGGCAGAGACTTGAAAAGGTGGTTCAAGAGGACCTCAGGGCCCTCCCCCCGCGACAGGATTGGGTTCCTGTTACAGGTGCGCGCCCCGCCCCCGCTGGCTCTGCCCGGCTGCGCGCGCGCAGGTGCACAAGCAGGCAGTGTGTTCGCCCCAAGGTCCCGGGCGAGACGCGGTCGGGAGAAGCGCGCTGGAAGCCAGTCCCCGGTGCCACGCGTCCGTCGCCCGGCCCGAGGCGAGCGAGCCGGGCCTAGGGCTGCTCCCTGCCCGCTGGGGCCGGAGCTGGGGGCAGACGCTGGGCCCCCGGTCGCGGGGTCCCCCACGCCATCCATCCTCGTGGTCTTCTCGCTCTCGGCCACCTTGCTCCTGCCCACGGGGCTGGCGGGGCTGGTGCGGAAGCTTCGCGACAAGGGGCAGATGGAGGGCGCCCTCCGGCCTGGCAGCGGGGAGCAGGTCCCCCCCCCCCCCGGCGGGAAGGCTCCAGGAGAAGGTGGGGGTCCCTGCCCACCTGGGTCCCCGCCCTCTATCCCTCTCCCTCCCTTGCTGTGTGTCCTCGGGAAAGGCGGAGGCCTCTCTGGGCAGTCAGACCCAGCCTGCGCTCTAAAACAGAAAGGGAGAAGGGGCTTCGGTGACTGTCCCCGGGGACAGTGGGGGGTGGGGCTGCTCACCTTTCATGCACAAGTTGGTAGCGAGATAAGTAAAACCTTTTGGTGGGGAGGGAAAGCACATAAGCGCACAGCTGTCCTTAACTGTAGTTTTATTACAAGAATAATACAAGAATACATTCACAGTATTAAAAAAAAAAACTAAAGCATCCACTCGTGCCCACTGTCTGGGGGTGGGGGGAGCCATCCGTGGTGGGCTGCGCCCCGTTCTGTTCTCTGTGCTTTAGGGTTCATACAAATGGGCTCATTTTAGCTTTTTCTATGTAAAAGATGTTCCAATGTGTCATTCTATGGCTCTTAAAAAAACCCACCAATAAACAGGTCTGGATACTTTTCTCGAAATATTTCCAGGGCTGGGTGTGCCACAGCTTATCTCACTACGGCCCCCTGGAGGCGCCTTTAAGTTGATTCCGGAGTTTTCCAGTTTTAAACGTCACTGGGGGGCGCCCTTGCTTCCTGGCTTCAGGAGGGGCAAGTGGGCCCAGGCAGAGGGAGCTCTGTCCCCCTCCCCTTTCCAGCCAGGGTGTATGAGGGTGGCCTCCAATCGAGGTGGGGTGGTGGTGGGAACCACATGCAGAGAAAGGCCTCCCGCCCTCTGCACTGCAGGCAGGCCCTTTGAAGCCAGCGGCCCAGCCCCCAGCCCCCAGCGCATCAGGCAGCCGTTTGCTCCGGCTTCTTCCTGGATCCCGTTCCATCAGATTGACATTTCCTGTGCATATGCTCCACTCAACGTTTGCCAACCTTTTAGTTTGTGGAAAGCTTTACCTCTCAAGGAAACAAAGAAACATTCCTGGGAGCATTTCACAAGTCGCGCTGCGTTTACACACGGTGTACCCGAGTCCTACATTCCTGGATCGAAGCCGCCTGTCCCTGGACACGTCAGCTTTGTTTTTCCAAAACGTCTACTCTATAGCCAACAGCCATTATTCTCTCTCTTAAATGTTTATTTTTGAGAGAGAGAGAGAGAGAGAGCGGGGGAGGAGCAGAGAGAGAGAGGGAGACAGGAGAGGGAGACAGGGAGAGGGAGTCCCCAGCAGGCTCCACACTGTCAGCACAGAGCCCAGCATGGGGCTCGATCTCACGGACCATAAGATCATGACCTGAGCTAAGATCAAGAGTCAGATACTTAACCGACCGAGCCAGCCAGGCGCCCCCATCACTCCCTTATGTTGCATCCAACATGGTCACGAGTAACTGCTTTCCTTCAACAGCTCTTCTCACAAAGAAACCCGATTTCCATTACTTCTAGTAGGTACTCGATCCTTTTCGGAGGAGTTGTGGCGAGGACCCACTGGGTGGAGGGGGACCCTCCTCACGAACTAGCCAGCTGCTCCCACACTCGCGACCCAAGGATCACGCTTCAAGAAACTTCCCAACTGCTATGTGCTGTGGACGACAGTGAAGACCTAAGTCACTTGCATTAAGTCTACACGTGAGAAGGAGCCGTTGTCCACACCACAGCACAGTGAGAGGAGGGTCACAGCACAGATGATATAAGTAAGGAGGAGAGAGACCCTCAAGGCTCTTGGAGGTGATGGCATAGGAGCTGGGTCTCAAAGAAGGAATAAGATGTTTTGTCATCGAGATGAAATTCACCATCTCAAAGGGCACAATTAGTGGGCTTTAGGACGCTGGCTGTGTTGCTGGGCTGGCACCCCAACTACCCAGTTCCCAAATGCTCCCCCCTCCCCGCACACATGCAGCCCCTACTCTGCTCTGTGTCTGCGGACTTGCATACAAGAGACACACCAACCAAAACCTGAATGAGACACCACCTCAAACCCCCACGGGCGGCTAGACTTGAACCTTCTGGGACTCACAAGTGCTGGTGAGGATGGGGGAAACCAGACTTCCTCCACTGCTGGTGGGGCCGCTAAAGGGTAAAGCCAGTTTGGAAAGCAGCTGGGGATTTCCGTGCAGGCAGGGAAACAGACGTCCACCCAGAAACTTGTACACGAATGTCCATAGCAGCACTGGGGGGAACGACCCAAATATCCGTCAGCCAATGAAGAGATCAATGAAATGTATATCCAGACAGTCCGGCGTCGCTTGGCCATAGAAAGGAATGAGGCACTGCTCCCTTCCGCGCAGCGAAATAGGGCAGACACGGAAGGTGACATCATTGTATGAGTCCATTAGTGGGAACAGGACATTAGCAGGTGAAGGGGCGCCTGGGTGGCCCAGTCGGTTAGGCGTCCAGCTGTGGCTCAGGTCATGATCTCATGGCCTGAGCCCCACATAGGGCTCTGTGCTGACAGCTCAGAGCCTGGATCTTGCTTTGGATTCGGTCTCCTTCTTTCTCTACCCCTCCCCCACTCATGCTCTGTCCCTCAAAAATGAATAAATGTTAGAAAAAAGACATTAGCGGGTGAAGTGCGAGTGGACACAGCGGGGAAGGAGGAATAACGGAGTGGCAGTGAGCACTTACTCTGCACAGGAACTGCCTCTCCATCCTCACCCCAACCCATGAGGCACACAGATACTATTTTATCCCCATTTTACAGACAAGAGAGGTCCCAGGCTGAGACCCCATCTAGGAGATGATGGGCTGGACCCCCCAGCAGGCTGGCCAGCTCCAGACCTCGAGCCCTTCCCAAGCAGGAGCCCGTCCTGACTCCACGTGCTGTGGCGGAGATCCGAAAGGAGCCGGTTCACCCTCGCCCCAAATGTCTGCATTGAAACCCCAGGCCAGTCACGAGGCTGCATGTGACATCCACCGTGGCTTCTCAGTAGGAACACTGGACACCCCTAGGGGCAGGGGAAAGGTCCGTGGGCTTTAGCCACACCCTGAAGATGCAGACCCAATGTCTGCTCCCCATGAGGCCAAGGATGCGTCAGGCCTTAGGATCACTGGTGCCCAGAGGAATGCGCTGCTACAGACGTGACCCCTCACCCCTCACTCCCCCGCAGCACCCTGAGTCTTCCCCCCCATCAGCCCTCAGCGCTGTGCGCGTCCTTCTTTGCCGGCATGAGGAGGCGACGTCTACAGAAGCTGGCCCCATGGCCACGTCCACCAACAAACCACTGCTTACCTCAACTGAAGGCCGGAGGGAGGGAGCGTCATGGCGGTGTGTTTGTGTCCCAGAGTTCCCGTGGAAGCCCTGCCTCCAGCGGGATGGCGTTTGGAGTGGGGCTGTGGTAGGTGGTTAGGTTTGGAGGGACAGGCAAGCACCAAGGAAAAGCCACATGAGGACAGTGAGGCGCCACCACGCACCAGCCAGGAACCAAGTCTGCTGACGGCTGGTCTTGGACCTCCAGCTCCAGAACCACGAGAAGCAAAAGTCCACCGTGGAAGGCACCCAGCCCGTGCCGTCTGTCACCGCGGCCAAGCTGACGAGCTCTGGGGAGAGAGAGCAGTGGGTTGGTGTACAGGGTTCAATAGTAGCCTCCCCAAATTCACAGCCACCAGGAACCTCACAGTAGGATGTTGATTGGAAATAGGGTCTTGGTAAATTAAACAGAGGTCTTACCAGATTAGGGGGGCCCTAACCCCAAATCGGTGTCCTGAGAAGAGGAGGGAAATTAGGACACGACACAGACACAGAGGGAAGGTGACCATGGGGAGATGAAGGCAGTGATCGCAGCGAGGTGTCCCCAGGCCAGGGCCTGCCAGGGACTGCCAGCCGCCGGGACGGGCTGGAAGAGGCCGGGAAGGCCATCCCCTGGGAACTTCGGAAAGAGCAGGGCCTGCCAGCTTGTGGCACTTTGTTAGGGCGGCCTGGGGACGCTAGAACAGTCTGGTGAGCTCTCTGCAGGACAGCCGTGTTTGCCTGGGCTTTCTAGGCCCTGTGGCCCCCAGTACCCTCCCAGCCCCGTGCACCTGCTGCACTAAAGGGACAGAAGAGGCACGCCCGGAGGCCTGGAGCAGAGGCCGCTGAGCTGCCGGTGGGGGTCTCGGGGAAGGGGGGTCACCTACATCTCCCACCTTCTCCCCCTCCCCTGCTGATACTACCAGCGCTGTGTCCTGGGGCGTGGTGTGCATTTAGATACACCAGCAGGAGCCGAATGCTCAGCGAGGTGCCTGGGGCACAGTGAGCCCGCGTGCACCCCTATTGTGCTGTGTGTGGGACCGGGAAGGGGCTGTGCTTCTGGCTGGACGCCTCCTCTCCAGGGCCACCTCCCTTCCGCCGCGAGGAGCTGGTCCTCTGGAGCCCGGCCCGTGTAATCTCCTTCAATCAATACCAGCCAGGAGCCGACTCTCGTCCTTCATGTCAAGAAGGGAAAGGTCAAGTCAGGATGGAAAGGTTACGTTGGAAAGATTAACAACGTTCCTGTTATTTTCTAGGTCAGGGTTCCACTTGAAACCCTGTCAAACAGAAATTTAGCTGAAATGGTTTCAGGGAGAAAATGTACTTATAAGACGAGACAATCAACAGGCCCCATCGCAGGCCCCTGGGTGACTGTTGACAGGCTCTCCGTTGACTTTAACTGTGTATTTTCCTGCCACATGCACGCCTGTATAGGTGTGCACACACACGCATGCACGCCCATATAGGTGTGTGCACACACATGCTCCCCCAAAAAGGTGTGTGCACTTGCATGCTCACCCATATAGGTGGGTGCACACACATGCACATATAGGTGTGCACACACACATGCTCACCCATATAGGTGGGTGCACACACATGCACATATAGGTGTGCACACACACATGCTCATCCATATAGGTGGGTGCACACACATGCAAGCACACCCATATAGGTGGGTGCACACATGCATACACACCACTGACCGTTAACACTCATTCCATCAGATCGCATCATCAAGCCTTCCCCAGATGGAGTCTGAAGCAGGGTGCCATCCCAGGAATGGGGGAGGGGGGCAAGTGTGCAATTCCTTTTTTAATTAAAAAAGGTTTTTTTAGTATTTATTTATTCTTGAGAGATGGAGAGAGACAGAGCACAAGTGGGTGGGGGCAGAGAGAGAGGTAGACACAGAATCTGAAGCAGGCTCCAGGCTCTGAGCTGTCAGCACAGAGCCCTACTCGGGGCTCGAACTCGCAAACATGAGATCAGGACCTGAGCCAAAGTCAGACACCTAACCGACTGAGCCCCCCAGGAGGCCCTGGGCAATTCTTCTACAGTCATCGATCCTGCCTGCAAGAGCCAGGCTAGGAACAGGGGGGCTTCATGGAGAAGGTGACCTCGGATGGGGCGTGGAGACGCAGTGGTGCTCTCACAAGGGCTCCCAGCTGTCGCAGAAAGACCGAGGACCTGGGGTGGGGTGGACACCAGCATCCCCGTAGCCCTGCCCGGACCAGTGTATGCACAGGCCGGTCACACCACCAGTTCTCGCGGCCACAGCTGAGCACCGTGCTTGACCCGCTCGGCTCTTCGGGGCTCCCTCCGGTCCCCACCCTTGGCCACACCAGGGGCTGCACAGTCCTCTCCCGGGCTGGCTGCGGAAAAGCTCTGAGAGCCCCGTGGGCCCCATCCTGTCTCCGGAGGCCTTAATGTAGCAGCTGCTCCAGAGGCACAGGGCAGCCGGGGAACCAGACCACTGCTCACCGCCAACGCTGCCCAGGGAGACGCCACCCCAGTACCGCCGTGCCTGCCCCCGGCTGCCCCGCCCCGGAAGTCCACGCGGTGCCTCTGTGAGAATTCGGAGGAGGTGCTGGTCCTGGATGCCGCGGCGCAGCCCCAGCCCTGGGGGACTCCAAAGCCGGGCCCCTCATGCAGCCCAGACGTGGCCCCAGGAAGCCCATAGGACTCCCAGGAATCGGAGGTTCCTGGGGCGGGTAACTTGGAGCTCTATCCCAGCGGAGGGTCAGTGTCATCCCAGCAGATCAGGCAAGTCCCCGAAGGGGCCAGAGAAGCCCTCTGGGGCCACAGCCCATCAAATGGGGCCACAGAAGCCGAAAGGCAGGTGGGGGGGTTGAGGGGGCCCCGCCTTCAAGGCAGATGGGATTTCAGGCTTCCTCCTGTAGGCGCCAAGCCCCTCCATCCTCACGGTCGGGACCCACCCTGCCCTCCGTGGTCCAATGAGCCCCCATGTCCTTGACACCCAAGTGCCCCCAGCACCCTTGATCACTCAGGGTGGCACTTGGGCCACGGGTGGGAAGCCTTCCTGGGTCAGACGAGGGGTCAGGCCATGTTCACTCCCCCCAAACACTTCCAGGGTCCAAGGACCTAGATCTTGGTGTCCCCTGCTGCAATCTCTTCACCTGTTCCCAAATACCCGATGTTCAGGAAAGCCCACTTCCTGTCCGAACAGAACTTCCTGCTCACCCTCCCAACTGCTCTGCAGCACCCCCCTTTGTGAGGGGCTGGGTGCTGCCTTCACCTTTGTCCCGAAGTGGGAGAGGGTCAGCAGGGGCGTGGGGGGGAACCAGGAACCCCGTGTGGTTGGTGACCTGGATTATATCGCCCCAAAGCGAGGGAGAGCGGGGCAGTGATGACCTGAGACGTCTTTCAAGATCATTTGGTTCCACCTGTCGGATGTGCAGAAGACTGGGTCCTGGGGACAGGCTGCTTCTGAGAAGCAGCAGGAATTTCCGGGACACCTCGCTCGTGGTGTCCTGTCCACTGGGGAGGGGCGGCCGGCTGAGCTGCGCGGGGCCCTCCATCCCCGTGGGCCCGGCCTGTCACCTGCGGCCCCAGGGCAGGGCGGGCGGGAGGGTCCGGGACAACCACCCGCCAGCCCGCGGGAACAAGGCCCCCCGGACATGCCGGTCCCACCCCCGCTCTCCACGGCTTCCACAGGCACAGGGCGGTGGGCATCACTGGGAGGAAAACGGAGAGACTCTGAAGCAAGTTCTGTGCTTCCCCCTCACCAGACAGGAAGTATCCACCCACCGCAAACTTGGGGCGCGGGTGTCTGTCTGGAGAGCGCTCACCAGAATCGCCCCACTCATGACGCGGCCGCACACCTAACAATCAGATCCCCGGGGCCTCACGATCCACGGCTGACAGGCTGTGGAGGCGACCGGCCCTCCCTGTCCCCAGGGTGATGGTGGCAGCTCCAGAGGTCCCGGGATGCCAGCCTTGTCCAGCCCCCAAGGCTGGTCCGCTCCCTCCCCTCCCCCGCACCGGGGGTCCGCACCCTCCCCCGCACCGGGAGTCCGCTCCCTCCCCGGCACCGGGGGTCCGCTCCCTCCCCGGCACCGGGGGTCCGCACCCTCCCCCGCACCGGGGGTCCGCACCCTCCCCCGCACCGGGGGTCCGCACCCTCCCCAGCACCGGGGGTCCGCTCCCTCCCCCGCACCGGGGGTCCGCTCCCTCCCCGGCACCAGGGGGTCCGCTCCCTCCCCGCACCGGGGGTCCGCTCCCTCCCCGGCACCAGGGGGTCCGCTCCCTCCCCGGCACCGGGGGTCCGCTCCCTCCCCGGCACCGGGGGTCCGCTCCCTCCCCGGCACCGGGGG